>NC_133133.1:42731459-43034489 GCF_048418815.1 Hemitrygon akajei
CCTTATGTGAAGGGTAGAATCCAGAGGTTAGTTAATGGGAATGTAGGTACAATAAAATGGATTAGGGTAGGATTCATGTAAAATACAGGGTGCTGGTCTGCATGGACGTGTTTTTGTGCTATACCATTTTACAACTCGATTTCATCATGACATTGTGTCTTTTCAACATATGCTCTAATAAAAATAAGTGCAGCTCTGTGACAATTTTTCTAAATGATCTGGAGAGTAATGGCTAAAATCATGGTTATTCTTTGAACAACTCTTATAACAGACCATAACAGACTACAAGTCCACCCTGTGTGTCGACGACAATGACGCTTTTCTTCCTGAGTGGTTGAATGCCCTTTACACTCAGTTTGATGTACAAAACGATGAGCCGGCAAGAAAGGCTGCCCTTCCCACTGAGGAGTAGGCACTCTGTCTGGCTGCAGCTGATGTGAGGAAGACCCTAGCCAGCATCAAACCACATAAAGCCGCAGAGGCTGATAACATACCCAGTCAGGTGCTGAGGGACTGTGCAACGCAGATAACTGAGCTTCTAACAGACAGTCCACTGTCCCCTCAGCATTCAAGGTGGTAACCATCATCAGGAGGGTGACAGTAACCTGCCCCAATGGCTACCATCCAGTGGCAATGATGTTAAAAATAATAAAACATTTTGAACAGCTGGTTATGGATTGCATTAAATCCCATCTTCCTGCTATATATTAGGCCCTTTCCAGTTTGCTTATTGCTCAGATCTGTCCACTAATGATGCCATAGCCTCTGCACTCCACTCTGTCCTGCACCACATGGAAAATGGTGCCTCATACACCAGGATAGTGCTTATTGACTTCAGCTCAGCATTCAATATTATCATACCTCAGAAGCTGACGGGTAAGCTGTCCTCAGTGGGTCTCAACACCTCTCTCTGTAACTAGATCTTGAACTTCTTGACAGAAAAGCCAAAATCAGTCTGCATTAGCAAAAGCATTTTGGGCTCCATCACGCTGAGCACTGTCTCTCCTCAGGGCTGTGTGCTGAAGCCTGCTGCTGCTCACGCTGCTGACACCTGACTGCTTGATCCCGTTCAAACTGAACCATCTAGTTCGCTGATGACACAACAGTGGTTGGCCTCATCAACTATGACGGTGAGACATGTACAGAGAGGAAGTAGAGCAGCTGATAGAATGGGCTGAGCACTGCAACTTGACTCTGAACGTGGACAAGCCCAAAGAAACTATTGTGATGTTTCAGAAGGTGTGGGCTGACTACTCCTTCCTTTACACACATGGCTACTCCGTGAAGAGAGTTAGGAGCACCAAGTTTTGGGAGTGCACATAATAGATTATCTCATCTGGTCCCTCAACACTATCTCTTTGGTCAAGAGAGCACAGCAGCGCCTCCATTTCCTGAGGAGAATGAGGAGAGTGAGGCCCTCCATTTTAACCAATTTTTACAGAGCACCGTTGAGAGTGTCCTGACCAGCTGCATCTCTGCCTGGTATGGGAACTGCAAAGCATCTGAAGGCAAGTCGCTACAAAGGATTGTAAGAACTTCAGAGAGGATCATCAGGGTCTCTCTTCCACCAATTAATAAGTTTCAATAGGTACAGTTAATATCAGAGAAATGAATAAAATATACATCCTGAAATTATTTTTCTTTGCAAACGTCCATGAAAACAGAGGACTGCAGTGCCCCAAAGAATGAATGATAGTTAAATGTTAGGACCCCGAAGTCCCCCTCCACACACAAGCAGCAACAAGGCCCTTACCATTGTCAGTGATCTCTTCCATCTGTTCAACAATCTCTTTGACCCCCTCCCATGAGGCAGAATATACTGTAGCATTAAGACAAGGATGGTTAGGATGGAAACATCTTCTTCCCCCAGGCCGTAAGGTTATTGAACTTCCTACCACCACCCAGGTCTCATCACATATGAAGTGAAAGTAACTGTTTACTTTTTAAATAGTACTGCCTATGCATCTTATTATTTGTTAATTTATTTGTGGTAACATTACTTTATGTGTTATGCATTTGAGTTATATTCACTGTGTTAAGTACCTTAGTCTAGAGGAACATTATCTAATTAACACAAGGACTCAAATACTTGCACCAACAGCACTTTGTGCATTACTGTGATATTCTGATGCTGCTGCAACTTATTTTCTGCTACTTATCTATTTAATAGTTTTTCTATTACTGTCATGTTTTTATCTACCACTTTGTTTGATTGCCTGAGAGGAAGCCAAACAGAGTTTCATTGTATCTATGTATAATGACAATAAAGATCATTCAATCAATTCAATTCAATTTATGGTATACATGTATACCTTTGATTGACAAGAAACTTGAAGTATCGTTGGCAGAATTTGATGATGAGGAGGTGTGTAGGAGTGAGATAGATCAGCTGGTTGAGCGGTTTTGCAACAAAAAAATTGCACCCCATGTCAACCAGTAGACTTGGTCAGTAAAACCAAGGACATCTTCAAAAGATGAAGCCTCAACAAGGAGATATCCATCATAAAGGGCTCCCACACCCAAGATATACCTTTTTCTTCTTCTTGCTATCATCAAGGAGGTGGTACAGAGGCCTGAAGACACACACTCAACTTTTTAGGAACAGCTTCTTCCCCTCCATGATCAGATTTCTGAATGGACAATGAACCCATATACACGGCCTCACAAGGTTTTATTTTGGCTCTCTTTATGGACTACATGTATACATTGTGGAAACATTCCAATGATGGGGCAAGTGAAGTTGAGAGAAATTAGCTCCTTTGGTTCAAGACCCAATGATTGAGGGGTAGTAACTGTTCCTGAACTTGGTGGTGTAAGTCTCGATGCTCCTGTACCTTCTTAAGACCATATGGCCATAAGATATAGGAGCAGAATTAGGCCATTTGGCCCTTCTAGTTCGCTCAGCCATTTCATCATGGCAGATCCAATTTTCTCTCAGCCCAATCTCTTACCTTCTCCTCATATCCCTTCATACCCTGACCAATCAAGAATCTATCAAACTCTGCCTCAAAAATAAATAAAGACTTGGTCTCCACAGGTGCCTGTGGCAAAGACTTCCACAGGTTCACCACTCTCTGGCTAAAGAAATTGCTCCTCGTCTCCATTCTGAAAGGACGTCCCTCGATTCTGAAGCTGTGTCCTCTAGTCTTAGACTCTCCTACCATAGGTAACATTTTCTCTACATCCAAGACCTATCACCATTCAATAGGTTTCAATAGGGTTACCCTCGCTCTTCTGAATTCTAGTGAATACAGGACCCAAGCCATCAGAGGCTCTTCATATGACAAACCTTTCAGTCCTGGAATCATTTTCATGAACCTCCTTTCAAAGCACATCCTTTCTAAGATAAGGGACCCAAACCTGCTCACAATACTCCAAGTGAGGCATCACCAGTGTTTTATAAAGTTTCAACATTACTTCATTGCCTTATATTCTAGTCCTCTTGAAAAAAATGTGAAAATTGAACTTGCCTTCCTCGTCACAGACTCAACCTGAAGATTAACCTTTATGAAATCCTGCACGAGGACTCACAGGTCCCTTGTGTCTCAGTTTTTGTATTTTAGAAAATAGTCAACCCTTTCATTTCTTCTATCCAACTGCATGATCGTACACCCCCCGACCTTGTATTCCATTTGCCATTTCTTTGCCCATTCTCTTAGTCTCTCCAAGTCCTTCTGTAGCCTCTCTGCTTCCTCAAAACTACCTGCCCCTTCAGCTAATTCATATCATCTGCAAACTTTACAACAACATTATCAATTCCATCATCTAAATCATTGATATATAGCATAAAAAGAATTGGTCCCAACACAAACCCCTGTGGAGCTATTCATCTGATGGCAGCAGCAAAAGGAGAGCATTTCCAGGGCAATGGGAGTCCCTGATGATGGGCACTGCTTTCCTGTGATGGGGTTTCTTGTAGATGTGCTCGATGCTGGGGAGAGCTTTACCCATGACAGACTGGGCCATATCCAGTGCTATTTGAAGGCTTTTCAAAGGTAACATGCTAGCCTTCATCAGTTGGGGAAATGAGTACAAGAGTTGAGGCATCATGTTACATATTTAAGAAACATTAGCGAGACTGGACTTGTGTATTGTGAGTAGTTCTGGTCACCATACTACAGGAAGAATGTGATTAAACTAGACAAGGTTCCATAAAGATTCAGAAAGATATTACTGTTACTGAAGAACTTAAATTATAAGGAGATACTCGATAGGCTGGGATTGTTTTCCCTAAAGTGAATGTGGCTAAAAAGATGACATTATAGGTGTTTATAAAAGCTTAAAGGCACAGATAAAATGCCATAAGCTTTTTTCTGGATAGCGTAGTCTGAAACTAGAAGGCACTGTTTTAAAGTGAGAGAGGAAAGATCTGAAGGAAATCTAAGGGGGAGGTTTTTCACATAGAGGGCAGTGGGTACATCCAGTAAGCTGCCAGTTGAGTTGGTAAAGGCAGATACAATTAAACCATGTTTTAAAAGACTTTTGGACAGGTGCATAGATAGTAAAGGTTTAGAGAACTATAGGCTCAGGCAAACAAGATTAACTCAGATAGACACCTTAGTGGGCTTGTGATGTATAACAAATATTCTGCATTTCAGATGGTCAGGTGTCTGAAATGTACTATTTACATCAGCTGCCATTAGATTAATAGTCTAATACAGCATGGAAGCAGAGTCTTCAGCCCACTGGCCCATGCTGACCACAACATTCTCTCCGCTAGTCTTAGCACTCAGTCCATAATGCTCTAACCACATCCCTTTCATATACATATCCTAATGCCTCTTAAATGTGGTGATTGGGACCTCCAAAAACACTTCCTGTTGCAGTTTATTCTCAGTGCTCACCACCGTCTGTATAAAAAAGTTAACTCTCAGGGCTCTTTTCCATCTCTCCCTCTTATCTTGTACCTCCTTTTGGACTCCTCAGCCCTGGGAAAATGATTGTGACCCTTCACCTTATTCATTCCCTTCAAAATTTTATAAACTCCTATGAGGGCACCTCGCATTCTCCTGCACTCCAGCATGGCCAAATTCTTCCTATAGCTCAGACCCTCTAGACCTGACAATATCCTCATCAATCTCTTCAGCACCCCCTTCAGTACCCCCTTCAGTTCATCAACGTCTCTCCTATAACAGAGTGACCAAAACTGTGCATAATACTCCGTGTGGCATCGTCAATTACTTATGTGATTTACCCTAAACCTGATTTCTTGATTGATGAAGGCCAACAATGCTAAACACCTTCTTCACCACCATACCTTCTTGCACAGCCTCTGTACTCCCACATCTCTCTGTTCTACAGCAGAGTTCAGTGCCCTGCTATTCACTGCATAGGCTCTACTCTGATTTAACTGTCCAAAATACATCACCTTACACTTACCTAATTTGAAATCTATATGCCATTCATCAGCCCATCTCCTTATCTGATCAATATTTCTCTGTAATTCATTTTAACCTCCTTCATTATCGACAAGACCTCCAAATTTACTATCAGGAAAAATGCTAATTGTGACATATATAGTCACATCCAAGTCATTTACGTAAATAATGGATAGCAGAAATCCCAATACTGATCCCTGAGTCACACCACTAGTCACATGCCTCCAGTTGGAGAATCAACCTTCAACTTTTACTCTGCTTCCTATTATCAAGCCAATACTGATTCTACCTTGCTACTTCATATTTGACCTAGTCTTCCAGATCAGCCTGCCTTGCAAAATCTTGTCGAAGACCTTACTAAAATCTATATACACATCATCCACTGCCCTGCCTACATATATCCTTATCTCAGAATCAGAATCAGGTTTATTATCACAAGCATGTGCCGTGAAATTTGTTAGTTTAGCAGCAGCAGTTCAATACAATACATAATTATGAAGAAAAAACAAAATAAAATAATAATAATAATAATAATAAATAAGTAAATAAATTTACAGTGTATATTGAATGGATTAAAACACGTGTAAAAAGCAGAAGTAATATATATTTAAAAAGTGAGGTAGTGTCCAAGGGTTCATGTCCATTTAGGAATTGGATGGCAGAGGGGAAGAAGCTGTTCCTGAATCGCTGAGTGTGTGACTTCAGGCTTTTGTACCTCCTACCTGATGGTAACAGTGAGTAAAGGGCATGCCCTGGGTACTGGAGATCCTTAAAAATGGACTCTGCCTTTCTGAGACACTCTTCAAAAAATCTCCAAAAGGTTCATCAGACATGACATCCCACACACAAAACCATGCTCTCTATTCCTGATAGGTCTTGACTATCCAAGTGATGGCAAATCTTGTCTCTCAGAAAGTCCTCCAGTATCTTCCCTACAAATGAATTTAGGCTCGCTAGCCTGTAGTTTCCTGGCCTGTCTTTGCTGCACTTGCATTGCTTTTATGTGAAAGTAATTCCATATATCAGAAATTGAGGTGAATAATTCTAAATTCGTGAGATGACTAAGTTAACTTACTCTTCAACCTTAGTCAAATTTTAAAAACATGCAGTTCATATTTTTCCTTGACCAGTTACAGAATTACTCAGTATTTAATAAGAAGGAAAATCAAGAATCTAAAAATATCTCAGAAAAAAAATGGATATCCTTGATCTTTAGGAAATCCAAGTCACAGTGAATGAAACTAGTGTTTTTAACAGAAATCTTAAGATAAACATTTCCTTTATTATTGCCAAAGATTGCTTGGCTCAGTTTCATCTCCTGTTCAATATAAATTACTCTGACTAAGATGTATTCATTGCATATATTTTAAATGGGAAATGCAAAAATTCTAATTAATCCTTGGCATTCACAAAGGAGCCGTTTCCTCTCTCCCTTTTACTTCAGTGTGTGCAGCATCTACATTCTTCGACTGGGAAAGAATTCCTTGCAAAATCCGAGCATGTTAATTTTTGCCAAGTGTCTTTTTTTTAACCAGATTCAGAATATAGTTTATTCCCAAAAATCCAACTATTTCCCACACTGGTTAACTTGCTTGGACAATTGTTTTTCCTTTTCTCTAACAATCATGCTTCCTCTTGGCTGTTCGTAACTTTCTAAAAAACCAAGGATTTAAATTTTACTGTCATCTCTGAAGAGACTTCTAATGCCCAGCTGTCATTCCTGAAAAGAGTACAGACAGTGAGGCATGACTTACAAGGTTCTCTGCACTTCCAGTTCTTCAGTTCCTGTTGTTAGTTACACTTATTAAAAATGGTTTCCTTTCCGTGGTTGAAGATTCAGTACAGATTGTCTTAATGATGCACAATGAGCCAAAACTGATGGGAGTGTTTTTAATGGGGTATCAGATATCTAATCTGAAAAGGGATATATTTAACAAAACAATAAGCAAATTGTTCTATTCTGGATGAAATTCAATTAATAAGTTTAACTAATAGTATACTGTAAAAATAAAGTAACAATGAAGTAAAGATTATCTTTGTGTATACGGAAAATATTTATAAGGACATAAGAAATAGGAGCAGGAGTAGGTCATTTTGACCATCGAGCCTGCTCTGCCATTCAATATACAGAACAGTCTCTAGAGTTTACAGAGAATGGTGCTAAAAAGAATAAAACATGCAATGAATGGCAGTTCTGTGGGCAAAAATGCTTTGTTAATGAGAGAGATCAGAGCAGAATAGCCAGAATGGTTCAAGCTGACAGAAAGGCAACAATAACTCAAATAAGCACATGTTACAACAGTGGTGTGCAGAAGAGCATCTCTGAGTGCACAGCACATTGAACCTTGAAGTGGATAGGCTACATTATCAGAAGACCACAAACGTACAGAAATATCTCCTGTACCTAATAAAGTGGCCACGGAATGTATTTTTTCTCAAGCAGAGAGACCAGAACTCTATGCAGTTCTCCAGGTGAGGCAACGAAAGTACCCTGTATATAACCTCTTTGCTCTTTAATGCAGTCACTCTGGCAACCAAGGCCAGCATTCCATTTGCCTTCAGTAACTTGTTACATACAGGAGCTCTTCCAAGTCCCTCTGCAAAATAACATCCCACTATTTTTCACCAATTAAATAATTTATAAGAAATGCTCATCATTTTAATGCCATTATTTTCTTTTCTACAGCATATTACTCAAACATAGTAAACCACTTGGAGATAAAATATGTTGGCACTGCTTTTGACACAGCAGAGCAAAGAAATTCAAATAACCCAGCAAAATGTATGAAAATTACAATAAATAATTTCATATGTATGTTGTTTAAGTACATGATTAAATGCAAAGTAATTACCATTATCATTCCAAAAATCAAAATCAGTACCTATACATTAAAAAAAATTAATCTTCAAAGAAATTCAACTAAGCTTCAAGATATTAACCTGACTTAACGCTATTACTTAACTAGACTAATAGCTTGCAGTTAAGGAACTAACATGGGAGATGTAATGTTATTATTTGGACCTTTGCTTACATCCTTACATTTTATTTCATACAAATTATTTACAATATCTACTTATCTTAAACAGGATTGCATAACCAATAAAAGTAAGGAATTTCAGACAAGCATATTAAGAATTCTTACATAAGTATCCCATTGCTTTACTCTAGAGCTCCTGAATGGCTCTGCATAGTTCCTGTTAAGTGCTTACAACCTCATAATATGCAAGAAAGCTAAACATTTTTAATTAGTATTTTACACTATAATTCTTGCTGTAGAATATTTGCTCCAGTGGGAGCATATTAAATTTAATTCTTTGCATCATAAAAGAGGCTTACTGCCTGAAACAGGCATACTTTTCAACTCCCCGGCCTTGGACCCATTGTAAAATGGAGCCAGCTGCATCACTGGGTTAATGGTGCTGTATAGCCTTGTTTTGAAGGTGATAATGAAGTACAGGGATCTCAGGTTTTTGGCACCAGTCAGTGCGGAATTAGTCAACCTCTGCAGAGTCTGCATGCTGCAATTAGTTCAGTGCTCATGGCTAGCAGGGTGGAAAGGCAGCCTTTTCATACTCCTTCAGAACTACAGAGTAGCCAGCTGAGCAAGGTCCTGAAGATTGGCTGTCAATACAGAGGAAGATCAAACATGTTCGCATAAAAGTAAGATTGATGTGCAATTTTTATTATGCAGAGAACTCTTAATAGAAAATCTGTAATTGCTTTACAGGTGTAATTTAGTGCTGGTGGAGTTAACAGTTGCAGTGTGGGGAACAGATCAGAGATGGATTTTTCAGCATGCCAAGCACAGTGCCTCATATTGAGAGATAAAACTGAAGTTAATTCCATATATTGAACAAGGACAATTCTGTAACAAATGTGACATTTTAATCCCAAGATCATTTTATTTGTAAAAGGCTTAACCACACAAAGGTACTTATCAGAGTGGTAATGATGGACACTGAATGGAACTTTTTTTTTATCTGTAATAAAGTTAAGACAGACACTTATAGTATGCTAGAAGTTATTAATTATTCCCTTTTTAACATTTCTGTATTGTAATTGTATGGGAAGGTTTAAATGCAAGGGTTTAACAGTTCCCAATCTGGACATGCAATATCATCAATAGATGCTCCTGTCATAGAAGGTACAGCACAGAAACAGGCCACACAGCCCATCTGTGTTGTGTCATGATTTATACTTCGACTAGATCCCACATCATCTTACCTCATCATATCCCTTTATTCCTCTGTGACCTTTTCTATCTCCCTCCTTCGTCCTCCTCATTAGTCACTTCAACATGACCTGGGTACAGGATGAAGCTGATCCACTGAGCATTCCCTTTTCTGATTTAGATATGTTAGATTTGGTTATTTCAATAATCAGAATTAGAATCAGGTTTATTATCACTGACATATGTCATAAAATTTGTTGTTTTGCAGCATAATACATAAAAATCATACAAATTACAATAAGAAATATATACAGTATACATTTATAATTAAGTATGTAGAGCAAAATTAGTGAGGTAGTGTTCGTGGGTTAGTTCATTGTCTGTTCAGAAATTTGATGGCAGTGGGGAAGAAGCTTTTCCTAAAATGTTGACAGTATCCCTTCAGGTTCTTGTACTTCTTTCCCAATGGTAGCTAGGAGAAGAGAGCATGTTGTAGGTGATGGGGACCTTAATGATGGATGCTACCTTCTTGAGGCGTTGCCTTTTGAAGATGTGCTTGATGCTGGGGAGAATATTGCCAATAATGGAGCTGGCTGAACTTACAATCCTCTTCAGTTTTTTTTAATTCTGTGCACTGGCCCCTCCATACCAGGTGATGATGTAACCAGTTGGAATGCTCTCTATGGTACAGCTGTTCAAATCTGCTGTTCTTTAGTGATATAACAAATCTCCTCAGACTCCCAATACAATATGACCTGGATGCCCTCTTCAGAATTACATCATTACGTTGGCCCAGGATAAATCTTCAGAAATATTGACATCCAGGACCTTAAAATTGTTCACCCTTTTCACTGCTGGCCCATGAATGAGAGCTGCTGTGTGTTCCCTCAACTTCCACTTTCTGAAGCCAACCATCAATTCCTTGGTCATACATGTGCAAGATTGTTGTTGCGACACCACCATCCAACTCCTGTTTGTCTCTTCGGTACCATCTTAGTTTCTGTTGACAACAGTTGTGTTATCAGTGAATTTGTAGATGGCATTTGCACTGTGCCCAGCCACACAGTCATGTGTGTAGAGAGACTAGAGCAGTGGGCCAAGTGTAAAGCCAGAGTCAGTATGTTTCATGAAATATTATAATTGCATTGGTTTTCCTACGAAGTATTTCCAGGACAAGTGGAGCTTAAGTTGTGTCCATGTTCACAGAGAAAGTACAGTACCTCACAGAAACAGTAATTTGACCAAGCCAGCTCATAACACAGTTCATCCTTTGCAAAAGAAGTAATACATTTTGGAATTAAGTAATGCTTTTTTGGAATTCAGAAACTAAATACAGCTGAAAACATCTTTATGGTTAGGCTCAAGAACATAAATGGAAAGATGTAAATGAATTTGCACAAAAGCATAACTAGGCTACAGTTTGAGTATTGCACATATCAAGAAATATCTGAAAACAATGAAATCAATGCAATGTAAAATCACTTCAATATTACTAGAGGTAAAGAGTTATTGGAATAAAAGAGTGTTTAAAATAGTAGTGTATTTTTCTGTTGTAGATAAGAAAAGGAAAATGTGTATTTATTGAGTTCAGGGATAGAGGATTTCAGCTTCAATACTTCTCTAATAAACCACTATCCAATTATCCACAACTCTCAATGGTTTGGTGACTGGGTGACACTTGTTACATTCTCGCTAGGTTCCTGTTTCCAACACCCCTTCAGACTCACCAAGACTCCATTTTCCATGCTCCATTTAGATTCACTGGGACCTACTTCCCATGTTCCCTTGCAGCTCACTTGGACCCTCTCGTATACCCTTTAAACTCGGTGGGGCCATTTCGCACACTCCCTTGAAATTCAGCAGGCTACTATTTCCCACACTTCCTTTAAACTCCCCAAGGCATTATTACCCATACAGCTTTTAAATTCACCATGCTTGGAAGCTCGCCAGGCCTCTGCTTCTATCCCTTCCTTCAAATTCAAAAGGGCCACATTCCCCATCCTCCCTTGAAATTTACCATGGTCCTATTTAGAGTCAGAGATTCATGGCATTGTTCAGCATCGAAACAGGCCCTATGGCTCATAGAGTCAATGTTAACAATCATGCCAGTCTATAGTAATCCCACTTTCCTACATTAAATCCATATCCCCTGTTCCCTGCTCATTCAAGTAACCACTCCCATGTTACTTTTAAGTTCACAGCATAGGTGAGTCTGGAGCAAGAGGACATAGTTTCAAGATGGGTCATGTCATTTAAAATTGAGGAGAGTAAACGTTTCTCGTCAAAAAAGGTAGTGAATCTCCAGAATTCTCAACCCAATAGTGGTAACAGCTACATCATTAGGAGTCTGAGTAGATATCTTTGAAATACTCAGATTAGAATCTGAGTAGATATCTTTGAAATATCAAGGAATTGAGAGCGAAGTCCATCTGGCACAAATGAGAATAGGCCTGGAATAATCATATTAAATGGTGACATTGGCTTGATGGGTCAGGCAGCCTACTGCTACTCCTGTTACAGGCTGAGACCCTTCATCAGAACTGCAAAAGGGGGCAGAAACCAGAATAAAATGCTGGGGGAGGAGTAAGGATATTAGCTCACAGGTAATAGGTGAGACCAGGTGAGGGGAAAGGTGGGTGCGTGGGTGGTGGAGGGGGATGATGTGAGAAGCTGGGAGGTAAACGGCTGAACAAGGACAAGTCTAATAGGAGAGGACAGTAAGACCATGGAAGAAAAGGAAGGGGGAGGGGAAGGCAGGCCATGAAGGCACAGGAGGATTCCTGTTTATCCTTGTGACCATGACAACTGCTACACCTGCCCCCTACATGACCAGCATTCAGGGCCCCAATTTGTTAATATTACCTACTTCCTTTACAAGCCTGCTTCTCTTGCTGCTTCATTGTGTGCTTTAGCTGGATTACCACATATTCTTTACAGTACATGCAAACTCAAGCAAAGCACTGACTAATCTCCTAAAAGGTGGTCTTGTTTTAACTGCTTAACATTCTTTTCAGCACAGGCTTTTTAATCTTAGTCAAGTGAGTCTTAATCACATTCATATCTGCTTTGGTTTTGGGACATCATTACATGTGCTTCATTCACCAAGCTTGTGATGGGGGCTATATTTGCTGTATTGGACCTCAAGTCTTCTCAGACAGGACCAATGCATCCCAACATGCAAATGACTTTTGGGTCTTCTTGGTGCCTAGTTCTATGATCCTTTCAAAAATATCCTTTAAATTGAGATATCCAATTGAGATACCCACCCCCATCATTGTTGTTTCATGCTGAGAGCTCTTAACAGTAAACACAAAGTACACTGCAGATGCTGTGGTCAAAGCAACACGTACAACACACTGGAGGAACTCAGCAGGTCGGGCAGCATCCATGGAAATGAGAAGTCAACGAGCAGTCAGTAGTCAGTCCTGACGAACAGTCTCAGCCCAAAACTTTGACTGCTCGTTTTCACGGATGCTGCCTGACCTGCTGAGTTCCTCCAGCATGTTTTGCGTGAGCTCTTAACAGTGACAGGTAAGAGACCCATCCATCTTTGGCAGAAGCACAATTGTGCACTTCTCCATTCCTTCTGCACACGTGCCAAACGTCATTTTGGTCTGTCTCAATGGAAAATAGGTTTATCAGACACATACCCATTCCTACATCGGTCTTATCACCTGCAGTATCAATGCACATATTTACATTGCTTTATCAGTCAAAAAGATGGCCTTCAATCTATTGGCTTTATCATGCTCCTTTTGTTTGCAATATGGGCTGTTAATCTCTGACTTTTTCACCTCTTCATTACCCAACTTTACTGTGCGTGAACTAACACAGCAGGGCAGTTCAATAAACCTGCATGCTGCTATTTAGGGCCATCATTTTACTATCATTTATCTTCTTCAAGGATTTGGATTCCGATGTATTATGCCTTTCCATGTAACTGGACTATCTTGAACAGGCATGCTGAAGTTCGGTTGTTCTCTTAACATCAATAGTAAGGCCTCCTGTGCTTTGCGCTTACACCACCTTTTGAACTTCCCTAACAGAGGTTTACCACTGATCTTATTCATAGCATCAACATGTTGTGTGCATTGTTGCTGTTTGCTTAAGAATATTAACAGAAGTAGCTATAAAGTTCAACATGCTTCATTTAAGGCAGCAACTCTCAATTGAATAGCAGCAAAAAGCACTAATATGTTACCAAAGTCATAACATATGTACATACATCAAATTGAAGACATACACTATGCGGAGTACAAAATACAGTCACCAGAATTGTCCGTTAATCTATTTTGTACATCACCAAGTTCTTATGCTTCACACATCTGCATGAAGAAAACTTTGAAACGATCTTTATATGTATCTCTATGACCATTAAACTCTTCCTCATCAAATAATAATTTAAAATCCAAGTTTGCTTAATGTCATTTCCAGTACTCAAGTATAAAGGTGAATGAAATAATTGTTACTCCATATTGAATGCAGCACAAAAAGTACATAATAAGATAAAGAACAAAATAATAAAAAACGCATGCCCATAATGTCAGGAATTGTAGAGGAGGCTTGACACAAAAGCAGAGCAGCAGAGGTGATACTAAAAAACTACAAAATAACAAAGCATGAGGGGCCATGAAACAAGAGAGAACAATATTAAACACAACAAAACAACAACGTAATAGAAGGCTAGGAGCAGCTTGTTGAGAATGGCTGGTTCAATGGATGAACAAGCACTGTGGATGAGAGATGGAGTTAAATAGACTGCAGGTGACGAGTTTGAACTAAGTCTTGGCTGGATGGAGACTGGGTGGTCCCTGCTAACGCAGGCCTGTCAGGATCCCCTACCCACCCATGGAGGGTAACCAATGGCCCAGGATAATCCAGATGAATCTGCTGTAACTTGATGAATGATGGATTCAGGAGGAAACTAGACATCTTCCTCAAAGTCGTACATTTCCTTGTCGATCAGCTACTGAATATCCTGTCCACAATGATGTGAATCCATCAACTGGCGAACCATATATATTGGACCTCCTTTCATCATCATTGGTTCCAAAGATGCAGGCTCAGGTGGGTAGAGTGGTCCATGGACTGTAGGCTTGGGGCAGGACACGTGGAAGGTAGGTGTGATCCTGAGGGGTGGTGGCAGCTGGAGACGGTAAGTGACTGCATTGAAGTGATGGCTAATCTTAAAGGGATGATTGTACCAGGGTGACGTGAACAGGGACAGATCTCAGGTGGCAGACAGGCATGATCCCCAGGCTGGAGTAGTCAGTCTGGGTGCAGCCAGCAGTCAGCTTTGCAGTAGCAGGCATAGTTGGCAGCCAGGATGGGCCTCTGTGCCCTCTTCCAAGCATTACAACATCTGCAAACCAGGGCCCTGGAGGATGAGACCTCCGTCATGGGGAAAATAGAGGTTGGTGGTCATGAAGGACTTCAAAGGGTGACAATCTCATGGCAGAAGAGATGTGAAGACTGTGGGACAGATTGGCCCAGAGCAGATACATCACTCATGTGGAAGAATTAGAGGCTGTGAGGCATCAAAGTAATTTCTCCACTTGAGGAGTGGCTTTCTGATTGAAAGGTGGTCTGCGGATGATAGCTAGAGGACAGACACACTGAGGTGAGCAAGGAAAAGCAGAAATGGGAGACAAACAGGGGGTAATGGTCTGACACAATTGTCCTGAGGCAGACTGTGGAGGAGAACTACGTGTTAGAGAACCAGGATCACTGTTTCTGCAGTTGACAGAGGTTTGGGGAGGACAATGATGTGGGCCACCTTAGAGAACTGGTTCACCACTGTCATGATCACCATGGCCCCTTCAGAAGGTGGCAATGGGGTGTCCAATAGAGACCACCAGTTGCAGGAATTGACTGGGCATAGTGAGGACAAAAAGAGATGAACTGACACACATCTGCAATTATGATGAACCACCAGAACTGGCATCACAGAAAATCCAGAGTCTGTTGTGCAACTGGATGGCCAGAGAGGGGTGAGGAGTGAGGCAATTGGAGTGCCCCAGAGTGCATGGCCGTCAACATGTACATGCAGTTATCAGGTATGTCAGCTGGAGCGGGCTCATGCTGTGGGACCTAGCAGATCCGGTTCTCAAGGTCCCAGATGATCAGGGTGATGCTGGAATGATGGGCTGAGGGTCAGCCTCCATGTCAGCTGGGTCAAACTGTCATGACAGGGTGTCCGCCTTTGTGTTCTTGGAGCTGGGTCAATAGGAGTGAGTGAAGTTGAATTGCTCAAAGAAGAAGGCCAAGTGAGCCAGACGTAGGTTGAGTTTGCTGGTCTGTTGTATGGATATAAAATTCCAGATCCTGATCAAGAAGGGCTTACATTTCTCTTCAGCCAATATCTCCACTCCTCCAAGGCCTATTTAACGGTGAGTAGCTCCCTGTATCCTACTCCATTATGGCGCTGGATGGATTTGAACATGCACAAGAAGAAGGTGTAAGGTGTGTCTTCCCATCCAGTCCTTTATGAGAGAGGATAACCCCAGCATCCATGTTGGATGTGCCCACTTTTACCACAAAAGGTCCAGAGGGGTTCGGATGGCAGGGAATGGGAGTGGCGGTGAAGCATCCTTGAAAGCATAGTCTGTAACTCCAGACCTGACTATCTGTGAAGTACAAAGTAGGTGGTTCGGTGCGCAAGTGAGAGGATTGATGATTTGGCTATGAGTCTTGATAAAACAGCAGTAGAAATTGGAGAAGCCCCAGAAACACTGTAGTTGTTTGAGGCAGCACGGTCAATGTCACTGAATGATGGTGCACACTTTTGCTCTGTCCATGGTCATGCCTTGGGGGTGAAAGGACATAACCCAGGAAGGAAATGACTGGGGTGTGAAAATGCCATTTCTCTAACTTGCAATACTAGAAGATGCTGAAAGACTGAACAGTCATGACAGACATTGTCCTGGGGGTCCTCAGAGAAGATAAGGATGCTGTCAATGTAGACGAATACATACCTATGTAGCATGCCTGCGATGATTTCATTGATGAATGCTTGGAAACCGGCTGTACTGTTGGAAAGTCCAAAAGGCATCACCAGGATTCATGGTGGCCAATGGGCATTATGAATGATGTCTTCCACTCATCTCCATGGTAGATGCAAATCAGCTTGTAAACATGCTATAGATACTGTTTGGTGAAAATTTGGGCCACATAGAGTATATTGAATGCAATATCCATCAAGGGGAGAGGGCAACCATTCTTAATGATGATTTTTACTTTGAGACTACTGTAGTTACATAAGAAGTAGGAGCAGGAGTAGGCTATCTGACCCATCGAGACTGCTCTGCCATTGAATAAGATCATGGCTGATCTGGCCATGAACTCATCTCCACCTACCTGCCTTTTCCACATAACCCTTAATTTCCCTAATATGCAAAAATCTATCCAACCTTGTGTTAAATATATTTACTGAGGTAGCCTCCACTGCTCCATTGGAAGAGGAATCCACAGATTCACCACTCTCTGGGGAATTAAGGGTTCTAGGGAAAGGGAAAATAGGTGGAGACGAGTCCATGGCCAGATCATGATCTTATTGAAGTATTGAATGGCGGAGCAGGCTCGATGGGCCAGAGGGCCTACTCCTACTCCTATTTCTTATGTTCTTATGTCTTACATAAAAGCAGTTTTTCCACATTCATGATGTGAAGTCAGCTGAGATTGCAGACAGGTAGTCTGGAGGATGGGTCCCCAGCTCAGCAGTGAACCTGATGACCAGGCGAAGTGAGGGCCATGAGAAAACAGAGATGAGTGGAGTGTTGGGTGGGTCACTAGGGAGGAAATGGACTATCCATTGCTCATGTGCACAGGCCATGTGTCGGTCTGATGATCCCAGGGGGACAGCCGTCAATGGGCATGATGCAGAACGGATGAGAGATAGGCTCAGTAAAGCAGTGGTCCCCAACCACCAGGCTGCAAGGAAACGATATGAGTCAGCTGCACCTTTCCTCATTCCCCGTCACGCCCACTGTTGAACTTGAATGCACGCGAGGTCATCAGTCGCCTAAACGCATTGATACCCTAGCACCAGGGATCACTGGATGGCCTCGGATAACTGGCGGCCTCGCGCAGCCAGCAAGAACTGTCGTAGCTACTGGCCTAGAGCGCGGACAGATGGGCGCTGCCTCTAAACCTGTTTAACTCACCAAATGATCGTGGGGAACCCGGTGCTAAAATATTCGCAGATGACCTAATTCAGGCTCAGGGTTTTGTAAGTAGCAGAGCAGCTACCTCTCTACTGAAGGTAGATCCCAGTGAAGGTAGATGCAATCTACTGAAAGTCATCCCTCGAGCCAAACTTTTGTCAGCCGATAGATCCTCCCTACCTACAAGGGGGGGTGGACGCACGCCCTGTCGCACTTCTCGCTCGGTCAGTCGCTCTCTCGGACTCTGACCGCCGCGACCCAGTACGGGGACCTCCGGACCTTACCTTGTCCTCCCACTGGTGTGTTGCAATGATTTTATATGTTTATACGAGGAAAATATGTGCTGTGTGTTTAATATCCAAACATTACTTAAAATGTTATGATGCTATTGACTTATAAGTGAGATATAATTGGCTTTTCACTATATTCATGTGAGGAAAATATGTGCTGTGTGTTTAATATTAAATTTGTTAGATAAACCCTTTTAGAAATGAAATTGAGTGTACAGGTAGTCCCCGAGTTACAAATGTCCGACTTACAGACAACTCGCACTTACAAACGAGGAAGGAGAATGCCGTCCACCATTTTAAGTCGGATCGCGACGCTATCTGCCATTTTAAGTTGTTGCCATTGACACTGTGTTGAGTGTTTAACTTTGTATTTGGCTTAAATTTTTCTTAGTAAGATTCACCCTGACCCCACCCACCCCCCATTCCTGTCAGCTGTTGGCGCAGTGAGATCAGCACCAGGCTGGAGAACGGAGGTTCCCGAGTTCAATCCAGAGAGAGACCGCTCCCGTGCCAGGTTGATGTCGATTCAGTGACTCCCGTACCATCCGTGCCGGGTTGATGTCGAGCTCACAACTCAACCTCGTAAAAAAAAACACTGCCGCCTCCAGTTTAAATTCCCACACGGAATATTGTGGAGGATCAAATACCCAAACCCAGCACAGTCTCCACTTGTCCCATTTAGCCTGTCTCAGTGCAATGGTCCTTAGGACCCAGCGGACCTCGGGAGCTGGAGGAGGTCAGGACCCGCCGCCCGCAGTGTTTCTGTTCCATTGACGGGAAGCGATCCCGATTGAAAATAAAGTGGAAATAATAAAGCATTTTGAAAGAATGAAATGCCATCGGTCATTGGAAAATCGTAAGGCTGCAGTCGATCAAACTGTAGATTGGAACAATTCTAAAGGATAATGGATAAAGTGAGAATAATGGAGCATGTGAAAGGCCCTGCCCCGATGAAAGCTACAATTATTACTAAGCAACGCAGTGGTTTGATTATTGGAATACATATGTTTCTTAAGTGTTTTATATGCATAGAAAAGTAAAATATATACTATATACTAAAACAAATGTTTGACTAACTGACGCTAAATAATACCGGATGTACTTGTTTCGACTTACGTACAAATCTGACTTAAAGTCGGACTCAGGAACGGAACTCATAGTAACCCGGGGACTGCTTGCATTAGCCACTTATAACTGACTTATAGTTGACTTATCACCTAAATTCCAGTTGTGATTAATACCCACCATCCCCCCCACCCCCCGTCGGCTGGTCCGCAAGAATATTGTCAATATCAAACCGGTCCGCGGTGCAAAGAAGGTTGGTGACCCCTGCGGTAAGGAGTCCAAGCTGCACATGCAGAATCCAGTCCAGAAAGGTGCCAGCTGTGCCAGAATCCACCAGAGTTTCCTGTGTACGTAGAGCTGTCAGGTTTGAGGAGGACAGAGAGTGAGAGAGAGAGAGAGAGAGAGTGAGAGAGAGTGTAGGGTATGGTGTCAGAACAAGGGGCCAGGAGTGCTTACTTTGTGTCTACCTAGTGCTGCCATTTTCCCAGACACAGTACGCGTTTAATACATTGATGATCAGCAGCTCACAAGTTGTTTCTCCACTAATGTTCACTCTCTTGAGGGTTAAGTGGGCTCATCCTACCTGCATGGGTTCGGTAGGCATTGATGATGAGGGTCCTGCAGCCTGAATGGCTCTGGGAATGGAATTGGGGTTCTGGTCAATGATCTAGAGTGTTATTCTATAAGGCACTTGTCAATTCAGAGGGCCAGAATGATGAGACTTCAAGGTCGGTTAGCATCTTTCAGGTAGATAGCTCATCTTTCACGTGCTCTGAGAAGCCATGATGGTAATGGGCCAGCATTCCAGCTGCATTGCATCACAAGGTCCTGAATTTCATAGTGCAATCCACACTGAGTGTGTGCCTTGATGCAGGCAATGTATCCAATATCTCTTCTACTTCCCAGATGGTCAAAAACCTGGCGTGCCTCAGCAGTGAATTCCTTATATTTATTGTAAATGGTGGTTTTATCATCTCCATTAGCGGTGGCCCGGGTTAGAGCTTACCCAGTCCAGGGAGAGATGACAAAGACGACCATGGCTCATTCTGTAGAATACAGAGATGGCTACAGCTTGAAGTGCAAGATGTACTGGGACAGATAGTTGTGATTCAGGCATTGGGGCACCCAACTCTGGGGTTCCAAGGGAGGAGGTTGACTGGTATAGGATTGGCTATATCGAGACAGACAGTTAGCTGAGAGTGGTGAGCAGACAGTTAATTCCAATTCACTGGGCTGGCGAGTGAGACAGAAAACACTGACTGTGAATAAATATAGCAATCATTTATTTACGAAGAGTAAAAATTCAACCAAACATTCATGTTCTCCAAGTTACAGACACTACAAAGCTGAATATTGAATAAGTATACCTAGTGTGCACAGAGCATACCTTCCCAATGTGCAATACTTGCTTTAAACAAAGGAAAAGAGAGCAAGCCTCTTCCACATACTATTTTATACCCGGGATATTTGAAACTGGACACCCCGTGGCTAACCAGTTGGAAAAGCAGCTGCAGTTTCTAAACTAACCAATCACAACGGAAGTGACCTTCAACAATCAGAATAAGCTACGCCCCCCCCCCCCCCACAGGTCACACCACCCCTCGAAAGTTGCAAAACAGTGACAATTCAACAAATATATCCTTGTGAACTCCCTACTAAGTTACATACAAAACACAAGAGTACAACATCCAATACGGCAAACCTAATAGTCAACACCCCCCCCTCCCCCACTGCCAGAATACCACAGTAGTCCACCAGCCTCCCTGCGTTCCAAAAGGCCACCAGTCCCACCTTGGAGTGTAATAGCCAAATGGGCTGGACACCACTTAATCTTATACACTGACTCTCAGATCTGATCAACCAGACGAGTGATGTTACCCAACCACTCAGGAATATAGGTGGAGCGTCCTTGTCCAATAACAGTACAAGTGCCACATTACTCTGTGAGCAGGTAATCCAAGACCATCAAAATCAGATCTTGGGACAGTCCAGCCATACCATGCTGAGAAAAGCTGTCATTCAAAATCTTCCTTCCTTTGTAATAGCCGTCCTACCAACCAGCATGGGCAAGGTGCTCATCCAGGGCACAAGGGTGGCATTCACATGGCACTACAATTCAACGACATCACCCTCTGTGAACCACAGGTAGGCCTAGGAGGAAGTTCTTTTCAGCATTCCAACAAGTGCCCACCTCCACAACACCATTTAGCATAAACACAGCCGCCCGAGAATACTGTTACTGCTCACACTTGCCATCCACCTTGCTACCTTGTACCTGTACTCAACACACTACTACACTAACACTCTGTCAGTGGGGAAATCACTTTAAGACTCAGGACAAATGGTACTTAGGGAAATACCAACCCTTAAAGCACTTACTCCACAGGAGCTATCAAGACACAAGTCCCTTAGACTGATACCATACTCTGGGTTGAGGTTGGATGGAATAGACTCATCCCTTGCAGCTCCCCCAAAGCAGAACGCCAAAACCTGAGAAGCCAGATAATTTCCCCCAACGGACATTTTCTTTGTCATAAAATGCATCAATATTAGTGGTCGCATTGGTCCAGTGTGCAAATTCAAACACCATCCCCAGGAGTGTATCACAGGATCTCCTACCACAAGTCAGCATCAACCACTTTTCCATTCTGTAATGCAGGGGGATACAAATGCACTCACTCCTGATAAGTCACTGTGTATTTAGAAAACACATAACTACAGAACTGTTCCCCAAATGCATATGTCCCTCTGAAATGTGGGCATCGTATATACACAATGTTGTCCAGATTTCTACCCCAACTCAAATTTCACATGGCCGGTATGAAATGCCATTCACCCCGAAACCAGTTGCATGAGGGAACATACCGAAGCTCAAAGTAACACAAACACGAGGAAATGTGCAGATGCTGGAAATTCAAGCAACACACACAAAATGCTGGTGGAACGCAGCAGGCCAGGCAGCATCTAAAGGGAGAAGCACTGTCGACGTTTCGGGCCGAGACCCTTCGTCAGGACTCAAGACTCAATAAACTTGTAACAGATAAAAGAACAAGAAACAAAGTAACAGACTAGAACACAAAACATAAAGCGCAGGCTGTACCCCTCATCATAGGTAACTGCAAAAACGTAAAACTGACAGTTAATTCCTCATAGACAAATAGCACAGTTATCAGAGAACCGAGAGGGGAAAACAACTGGGTGGGCCCAACACACTCACACAGTCTCTTAAAAGTAAACTGCACGCACAAAAGCAAACTGGCACATGTGACCAAACCTCACATTTCTCTGCATTCAGATCATTCACACTATTTACAGGGAACAGGGATGCAGGTCAGATGCCCCCCTTCTTGTGAGAATGAGACGCGAAGGCACTAATCACCACCTGATACCCACTGCTGCCAAATGATAATTAAGGCCCTTTGTAGGAAATCACAAATGAAATGTGAGGAATCTGGTAGAGGAAAAAATGAGCATTTACCAGGAGAGGGCATAAAGAATTACCCTTCCCCCTCAACAGGCACCCTTTCTCTGGTCAGTACTTCCTCCACTTTGCATAGAGGGTGTGAGTGGAAACCCTATCTACCTGTTCCTCCAGGACCTCAGCTTAAAGCATTGCTAAAAAACATTTCTTTATGAGATAAGTGGGAATCCCCACTCCCCATCTGCTTATCTATCTTCCATACCTGGCTACGCACAACTTCTGCTACATACGCTGAACCTTGTAATACCTGAACTGCTGTACTTACAGGATTGAAAAGCTCCCTAAAGTATCCCTCTCTCTGTTAGAAAGCTCACTCTGGTATCGCTCACATCCCATATCCTCACTAACCACAGGGTTAGAGGCTCCTCAGACATTTGTCTGTATCTATCCCCTAAACGCATTATTTCCTTAGTGGAAAATTCCCTGAGCTCTGTTGTCTCAAAGCTGCCCATTGTACTATCCCCCACACGTTCCTGATCCTCTCTCCCCTCCTTCTCCTGAGAGGAAGAAGGCGCAGGCTGATCCCCCCCCCCCCCTCCCATGGCAGGTGTGGGAACACGTGATACTAGCCTAGCCTTCACTTTTCTGGCCACACAAGAGAGAGCGCGATCATTTTGGGGAGGATTTTCAGAACTCTGCTCCGTTCCCTCTGTCCCATCCTCACCTTCTAGTAGGACATCCCCATCCCCTATCCACATGTTGAGATCATTACCTTTCCTCATCATAGCTCGAACCTCAACAGAATGTGGTTGCCAGTTAGCCCTTAAAGCCATCCCTAATTTCTGCACCTTCATTCGCTGATATGCTATCTCTATATTCTCCTCCTCCAACTTAGCAGCCTGACTCCGAGCCATCAACAGTAATTCACCCAGAATAATACAGTGCTGACTTAGGTCTTCCAATTCATTTTTAAGCCTCACAATTGTGTTGTACTGATGTCTTACAATCTCTGCTAACAGCCAGAAAGCAGCAGTTATCCTTTCTCCCGGGGAAACCCAATGATTTAAGTTTGGAAACAATGTGCTGTCCCATTTGAACCCCATTGAAACCTACCTGTCTGACCAATCTACTGGCATTCCATCACCCATCGGTGGGTCAGCAAGACTTCCAAAGCCTGTGGTATTATCTGTCCATCCTGGGACTCTGCATCTCTCATTCAGGGGGGTCATCTCTTTTAAAGAACCTTTGAAAGAAATGCATTTCAGCTCAGATAGCCAGATCCTGCTCACAGCACCAACATGTAACATTGAATCAGGTTCGCGGATCTGATGAGTGAGACAGAAAGCACTAACAGCGAATGAGTATATTAACCATTTATTTACAAAGAGTAGAAGTTTGATGAAACATTCATGTTTCCCAATAGACACTACAAACCTGAATATTCAACAAACATACTTAAGTAAAATGGCATGCAGAGCATACCTTCCCAAAGGTTACGTGCACTGCTGGCCTTAAACAAAGGAAGAGAGAAACTCTTCCATATGCAATTTTATACCCAGGATATTTGAAACTGGTCACCAGGCAGTTAACCAATGAGAAAAACAGCTGGTCACCAGGCAGTTAACCAATGAGAAAAACAGCTTTCTAAACTTACTAATCACAACGGAAGTGACTTTCGACAGTCAGAAAAAAGCCACACCACCCACAGGACGGATGGTCAGTGGTTTCCTGCTACTTCAGGATTGTGAGCTCCTGTCAACAGATTACTTCCTTTGTGCGAACAAAGAACTGTGGATGAGAGCTGGGTTTAAATAGGCTGTAGGTGATGAGTTGGAAATGAGTGGCCAATGAGTCCCAATAGCTGGGTGGAGACTGGGAGTTGCCTGCCTGTGTAGTCCTGACACATAAGTGATGCTAGATTCAGAAGTGCCTGTACATAAGGTGACTCTGACAGGAAATGATAAAGTAGTGGTAGTGTGGTGTGGTAGTCGTTTAGCAATAAGTGTTGATTAGCAATATTGCTGCAGAAAATAACTGTTTTTGAGTCTGGTGATCTTGGTGTGGATGTTATGTAACCTTATCCCTAACAGGAGTGGGACAATTTCATTTGTAAAAGGATCAATTGATCCTGAATATATTATTTCCCCTCAGTATTGATTCTCCATAGACTGCTCCTTTGGGTAAAAATAGCTGTTTTACCCGATATCTAAAATTCTTTTACATTTTGTACTAATTTGCATCCCTCTTACAAATTAAAGGGATGTTCATTTTGACTTTTATTTGCTTTCTTTCTTTCAAAGTTATTTATCATCTTCTCAATTATAGCAGGAACAAGCAGTCAGAGCTTTCATAGCAACAGCAAGGAAACGAAGAAAGATACGATGTCTTTGAACACCATGCTGGTTAAATAAAGCTTAAAAGCTCAAGAGATAGAATTTTATCTTTTTGATGAAGCATATTACAGCACTCCAGATTCTGCTGCAAAAATGTAAAACAGAACTACTGCTCTTGATAATTTAGAATTTCCATTTTTCAGATGCAGGTAATCAGAATCAGAATCAGAGCTAATATCATCGGCATATGTTGTGAAATTTGTTAACTTTATGGCAGCAATACAATGAAATACGTGATAAATTAATAGAGAGAAAAAAACTGAGTTATGTTAAGTATATGTATATATATGCGTCTATTAATTCATTAAGTTAAAGTAAGTAGTGCAAAATAATATAAAAAAAGTAATGAGGTAGTGTTCATGGGTTCAATGTCCATTTAGAAATCAGATGGCAGAGTCACAGAGATCCTGAATCACTGAGTGTGTGCCTTTAGGCTTCTCTACCTCCTTCCTGATGGTAACAGCATGAAGCGGGCATGTTCTGGGTAGTGAGGATTCTTAATGATGGATGCTGCTATCCTAAGGCACCACTCCTTCAGGCTAGCGCTGTACCTATGATGGAGCTGACTAATTTTACAAGTTTCTGCAACTTAATTTGATCTTGAGAAGTAACAACACCACCCGCCCCCCCCCCCCACTCCCATAAAAGACAGTGATACAGCCAATCAGAATCTCTCCATGGAATCAACTCTATTTGCAGAAGTTTTCAAGTGTTTTAGTTGACAAACCAAATTTCCTCAAAGTCCGAATGAAATATGGCCACTGTCTTGCCTTCTTTATAGCTGCATCAATATGTTGCATCCAGATTAGGACCTCAGAGATATTGACACCCAGGAACTTAAAATCGCTCACTTTCTCTACTTCTGATTCCTCTATAAGGATTGGTTTGTGCTCCCTTGTCTTTCCCTTTCTGAAGGCAACAATTAGCTGTTTGGTCTTGCCGATATTGAGCGCAAGGTTGTTGCTGTGACGCCACTGAACAAACAGGTATATCTCGCTCCTGTACGCCCTTTCGTCACCATCTGAAATTCTGGCAACAATGACTATAGCATCAGCAAATTTATAGAGGGCAATTGAGTCATGCCTAGCCACACAGTCATGGGTGTAGACAGAGTAAAGCAGTGGGAAAAGCACACATACCTGTGGTGCAGCAGTGTTGATTGTCAGTGAGATGGAGATGTTATTTCCAGTCCACTCAGATTGTGGCCTTCCATTTAGGAAGTCGAGGATCCAGCTGCCAAAGAAGGCTCAGAGGCCCAGGTTCTGTAGCTTTCGATCAGGACTGTAGGAACGATGGTGTTAAATGCTGAGCTATAGTCAATAAACAGCATCTTGACATAGGTACTTGTATTGTCCTAGATGATCCACTGCTGTGTGAAGAGCCATTGGGATTGCATCTGCTATAGACCTATTATAGTGATAGGCAAATTGCAGTGGGTCCAGGTCCTCTTCCTGAGACAAGTGTTTATTCTACCCATGACCAACTTCTCAAAGCATTTCATCACCGTTGATGCGAGTGCTGCTCTTCTAATACATCAACTTACACCTCACCTGGACCCCCCTCTTCATTCTCATTTCAGCAGCTTTTCACCATTCCTGTTCTTTTTGTTTTTCACCATCATTTTAGCTCTCCTGCCTTTCCCCACAACCCATGCTGCTGGCTTGCGGGAACGAGGGAGAAAGAAGTAAACAGTCGACATTTCAGGCCAAGACACTTCATCGGGATTGGATCAAGCATCTGCAGAATCTCTTGTGTTTATGACATGCTGTTATCTTTATTCTTTCCTGCCTTCTCTTTCCCCACCACTGTACTTGCTAATAGTGTACCAGCTTTAAAAGTTATTTTCAAGTTCTGATTAAAGGCCACCAGCCAGGTTTTTGACACTGTCTGATTTCCTGAGTTTTTCCAGCACTTTCTGCTTTCAAGTAAGAATAGAGGCTTGGTGAACAGAGAGAAGAAATTGACTGAGCAAATGTAAACAGAATGAGGGTGGGAAATAATATTTATTCAGAACAAGAATGTGATTTGGCCATAAAGGGATGCAGAAGGAAAGAAAGAAAATAAATTATGAACTAATGTAATGATAATTTGATTCTGCTGACAGAGCAGGGTTTTTCTCTTCAGGCTGGATATCCCACAGACAGAGTCATGCATCTTCTCCTTGAAATCTACTCTGAGCCACCTTCCCAGTTAAGATATATTTGGAATGCAAAGCAATATTCTGTCCCCGTTCCCAGGACTCCCAACGAATAAAAAAGCAGGAAACTCCACCAGTTCTGCTTTAAAGACACTATTAAAGTACAATATATAACAATCTTCAAACAAGACAAAGGCATCAACAGGTGAAGTTTGTTATGAGGGTTGAGGTGTGAAGGGGCATATTAGGCCTTCTCAATCAATATAGTTCTTACAAGTTTCCCTGGGCCTTCGCTCTCTTTCTATCCATTCAACAGTACCAGTAGGAGATAGGCTGGAGGGAAATAAGGCAGGAAACCAGATCTTTTGTTTTCACTGACAGTTACTGCCACTGGATGGAGAACGGAGAGTGGTGAATACCCTGATGGGGATAAAAGGACAATATTCACAAGAAGCAGTATAATCCTCACAACCTCAGTTTTCCCATCATTCTGCTCAATTGTGAAAAAAAATCCAGTCATCCAAGTTTGAATTCCTATTTGAATATTATTTACTGCTAAGTATGTAAAAATCAAGGTGAAGAGTCTTGTGTATATCTTTAATATCTTTCATTATTCAAAGGACATTTAGTTGTATCAGTGATACTTCTTGCAAAACTTGACTAGAGATGGCTAATGTCATTTTACTACTGTGGAGATAGTGTGCCACCTTCAGGAAATGTGCTGTATCACATCCAATGATCAAATTTTAGAAAATATGAGTGATGTTTCAATTGGACAACTTGTAAGGATTTTAGAAGTGCAAAGACTTAAATCCCAACTTTTCACCTTGAGAACATGAACTTGAACACAGCCTGACCTGAGAAGATCACTTCTTCCCTGTTTGTGCTGAGGCAAATGTAAATATATAATATTCAATGTTGAAAACATATTTTTATCAAAGTACGTATCTATTATCATATATTACTTTGAGATTCAAAGGAGAAAAAAATTACAATAGAATTTATGAAAAACTTTACCTGGGCAGAAAAAGATTTGCAATCAATGTAATAAAGTAGACAAACTATGAAAAATAAAAACTCAAAAGTGATATTGTCATTCATAGTACCTGTGCAGAGCAGTGGTGATTGAAGTTATCCATGCTGGTTCAAGTCCTGATAGTTGTAGGGTAATAACTGTTGCTGAACTTGATGGTGTGTGACCTAACACTACTTCTGCCCAATGCTCGTAGTGAGAACAGTGCATGGTCTGGATGGTATGGGTCTTTGATCATGGATGCTGCTTTCTTGTGGTAGTGTTCCATGTAAACGTACTAAATGGCTGTAAATACCATATAGTGTTGCCATTCCTGAACACTGGTATTTCAATATCAGGCCATAATGCAACCAGTTAGGATACTCTCCACTGTTTACCTATAGAGGTTTGTCAAAGTTTTTGGTGACATGTCAATTCCATGCAAAATTCTAAGTAGAGCCACTGTCATGCCTTTCTCATGATGATATTTATTTGCTGGTCACATGACAGAACCTCTGATATGTTAACTTCAATGAATTTCAAGTTTCTAATCCTATCCATCTCCGTTTCCTTAATGAGGATTGACTCATGGACCTCTTGTGTTATAGGTTCCTACCATAAAATGTGCTAGTAATTCCATTCAGAGGGCCAAAATGGTTCAAATTCAATCAGTTGTCAAGAAGGTTACTGATATAACAAAAAAGGAAAAGTAAACTGCTTTATTTTTCAAAATGTAGAGGTAACATATTGATAAGTAAATGGGCATGTGTGCAACTAGCAACTTGTCAATGTTAGCTGAATAAACTGATCATGAGGATACAACTTTCTAAAGGAGAGAACAGATGAACATCTAGAAACAAAAGGTATAAAAATGAATAGATAGCAATGGATTTCAAAAAGGAAAATCATGCTCAGCCAATCTGATTTTTCTTTGATTATTTTCCTCAGATATAATGGGTAATGATAATATAATAGATGTGTTTTATCTATATTTTCAAATAACCTTTAAAAAAGTACACTGTAATAGTCTAATAAATATAATAATGAGGTCAGAGAACCTGAAATAATGGGACATGTAGCAACATGAATTTTTAGTTGGATAGAAAGCACAGAGAGGGAGTCAAAGACAGTAGGAAATATAGTTTCACAGAAATCAAAAGCACGTTCTAAATTTGCCGTTGTGATCAAATTAATGGGGTTAGTCAAGAGTAAGAGGGAGTAAGAAGAGGATATTATTAATCAATTTGGAGAAAAGACAAATAGTGAGGTAGTATATTTTTACAAGAAGAATAGAAAAGATAGTCATTACTTGTAAGGGTTCATCTGAACCATAAAGAAATGCATAGCACTTGAATTTATTTCCAGGGGACAGAATTGAAACAGGGGAAAACTATGCAAAACCTCTACTAAATCTTGATTAGACTGCTTGCATTACTACATAAAATTCTATTTGCTACAATATGAAAACAATTTATAACTATAGAGAGAGTGGAAGAAGATTTACAAGGATGATACCAGAAATCTACTTTAGTACATATCAGAAAAGGACAAATGGAATTAACCTGTTTACTTTTGAGAAAACAAGCAGTGACCTAACAGAGGTTACGAAAATCTTTGAAAAGTATTAACAAAGTGAATACAAGGATAATGTTCCCCTTGTGTAATGAGAAAGAGCGTAACTGGAGGCATTCAATATGGTACATAATGTTTATGCTATTAGTACACAACAGAATGTAGAGTGACTTCTGAAAAAGCTGCAAAATTAAACAACATTAAGGGAATTTTTGGCTGTATTGGTTAAAATAAATCTGCAGAGATCCTGTTTTGGTAGCTTTGATGTTTTTAATAGCTTTGTCATGAATAGTTGCAGATATACAGATATCCCAGGTTAAGATAAGAGTAGGGTCAGAGATGATATGATTCACTAAATCATGCTGATTATATTTACATAATTGATCCAGTTCAAGGTGGTATGTGTGGGACATGATCATCTATATTTATATCTCCATTGAGAATAATGAATCATGGGGATAATGCCAATGTTGCCATGGCTGGATTGTGATAATAAACTTGGCTGAAGAAAGAGGGCTCAAGAATGCCTAGCACTGGAGAATATTTTGAAGTGGGCATTATGTATTGACATACCCAACAGATAAAGGCATTAGCAGCATCAGAAAATTCATGTGATACTCGGAAGTATACATTATGAGTCATCTCAATTGGCAAATGGAAAGTAGGGAAAATTGGCAAAGATATAACAGAAACAAATAATATTAGAATAAACTTCATAATGTCCAGTAGCTGTCAACTTTGTATGAAGTCTTCTGGATGGTTAGTGATTTAGATCATAAGACCATAGGATATAGAAGCAGAATTAGGCCATTTGGCTCGTCAAGTCTGTTCTGCCACTTCATCATGGCTGATTCAATTTTCCTCTCAGCCTCAATCTCCTGCCTTCTCCCCATACCCCTTCAATCCCTGACCAATCAAGAATCTATCAACCTCTGCCTTAAATATACATAAAGCCTTGACCTCCACTTCCACCTTGGCAATTAATTCCACAGATTCACATTCTGTTGCTAAAGAAATTCTTCCATATCTCCATTCTAAAAGGATGCACCTCTATTCCGAGGCTGTGTCCTCTGCTTCTAGTCTCTCTCTCTGCAGGAAACATCCTCTCCTCTTCTTTGAACCCTCTCCAGTGGCAGCATATCCCTTCTAGGGGCCCAAAACTGCTCACAGTGCTCCAAGTGAGGTCTCACCAGTGCTTGTTAAAGCCTCAACATTACATTCTTGCTTTTATATTCTAGTCCTCTTGAAAGGAATACTAATATCACATTTGCCTTCCTCACCACAGACTCAACCTGCAAATTAACCTTTAGGGAATCCTGCACTAGGACTCCCAAATCCTTTTGTACCTCAGATTTCTGAATTTTCTTCTAGTTAGAAAGAGTCTACCCTTTTATTTCTTGTACCAATGTGCATGGCCATACACTTCCTGATACTGTATTGCATCTGCCATTTCTTTTCTTATTTTCCTAATCTGTCTAATTCCTTCTGTAGCATCTCGTCTTCCTCAAAACTACACACCCCTCCACCTATCTTCGTATAATCTTCAAACTTTGCAACAAAGCCATCAATCCTGTCATCCAAGTCATGGACATTTAACGCAAAAAGAAGCAAGCCCAACACAGACTGCTGTGGAACACCATTAGTCACCAGCAGCCAACTAGAAAAGGCCCTCTTTATTCCCATTCTTTGCCTTCTGCCAATCAGCCACTGCTTTATCCATGCTAGGATCTTTCCTGTAATACCATGGGCTCTGAACTTGATTTTTCCTTGAGGAAACCATGCTGTCTATGACCTATTTTATCCTATGCTTCCATGTACCCCAAAATCACTTCCTTAACACTCAACTCCAGCATCTTCCCAACCACTGAGGTCAGACTAACCAGCCTATAGTTTCCTTTCTTCTGCCTCTCTTCCTTCCTGAAGAGTGGAGTGACATTTGCAATTTTTCAATCTTCCGGAACCTTTCCAGAATCTAGTGATTCTTGAAAGATCATAACTAATGCCTCCACTATCTCTTCAGCCAGCCACCTCTTTCAGAACCAGGGTGGGGAGGGGTGTACACCATCTGGTCCAGGTGACTTATCTACCTTCAGGTCTTTCAGTTTCCCAAGAACCTTCTCCCTAGTAATGGCAACTTCACACACTTCTGACCCCTGACACTCTGGAATTTCCACCATAGTTAGTGTCTTCCACAGTGAAGACTGATGTAAAATAGTTATTCAGTTCATCCACCATTTCCTTATCCCTCATTACTACCTCTCCATCATCGCTTCCCAGCAGTCCGATATCCACTCCCGCCTCTCTTTTACACTTTATGTATCTTAAGAACCTTTTGGTATACTCTTTAATATTATTTACTAGCTTATTTTTGTATTCCACCTTTTCTTTCTTAATGACATTTTTAGTTGCCTTCTATTAGTTTTTAAAAGTTTCTCAATCCCCTTAACTTCCCAGTAATTTTTGCTCTATTATATGCCCTATTATTTGCTTACTTTAGGCCATTGGCATAGGCACTGTGACCAAGGAATTGCTAGCACATTAACCATAGTGTTTGTTGTCCTCCTCAGCTACCACTTGAATTTGCTTGCAGTGGCTGGCATGTATCCACTTATTTCACTTTTGCCTTTTTCTTTCACCTGTTGAAATAGTAATTAACAGCACTTGATAAGGGCCTTTCCTTCAAGCTCCCAGTAGTTCCTAATGCAGAACTGGGAGCTTTATGATTTTATAATCAGGAACCATTCACCAGGAACCAGGGCATGTCCTCATTCTGTTGAATTACTCCAAGTGGCAGAAAACAGTTGAGAAACAGACTGGATAACTTGAGTTAATTTCACCCAATAGTTAACTAAGCTGTCTGCCGTAATGTTTATATCAGCCTCTATGAGATTGAGAGCTCCCAGCAGTGACATGGGATACCCTGTTACTACCTCAAATGTACTTAAATTAGTTTTCGTTTGGCATTACTCTGAGGCTACATAAAACCATAAGATGATCTGTAGGCCTTGGTGTGCCAGCTGTTGTTTGATGATTCCTTTCATTCATTCAACTTGTCTTGATGACCCTGGGTGATGTGGAAAATGAAACCAACATTCACTGTTTATCAAACCTAATTCTTGACAACACACCCAGAGAAATATGTACCTTGGCCATAGTCAATGTGATACGGTAATCCCCATCTAGGAATATAGTCTTTGATCAGTGTTTTTGTTGTGTGTGTGTGTGTGTGTGTGGTCGTGGCTTTCTTTGCTGGAATAGCTTCCACCCATCTTGAAAACTTGCCCTCCTTCATTAGTACACCTGAGTGTCCTTGACATTTTGCCAAAGTAACGTAGTCCACTTGTAGGAGTAAAAATAGACCAGTGGGGCAGGAGCACTTTAATTGTGGTAGCATTTCTGCAGCTCCTGGGTTTGTTTTCTGGCATGTCATGCACCTTTCAAACTTCTGTCAAGCTTGTGCCCTGCACTGTGGATCCCACCACCATTGAGTGAATCTGTTGATCACCAATGTGTCCTAGGGGAAATATCTGCTATGACAGATATGATAACATTTCAGAAGATCTGTGTGGGGCCCAGTATGCAAGTACAATTATGAAGAAGTCACAGCAGTACCTCTACTTTCTTGGAAGCTTGCAAAGATTCAGCATGATATATAAAACTTTTACAAACTTCTATAGGTGTGTGGTGGAGAGTATATTGACTGGTTGCATCACAGCCTGGTATGGAAACACCAATGCCCTTGAGTGAAAAATCATTAAAAAAGTAATGTATGCAGCCCAGTCCATCATAGGCATAGCTCTCCCCACCATTGAGCATGTCTACACGGAGCACTATCACTAGAAAGCAGTATCCATCATCAAGGACCTCACCACACAGGCCATGCTCTCTTCTCGCTGCTGCCATCAGGAAGAAGGACACACACCACTAGTTTATGGAACAGGTATTACCACTAAGCCACCAGCCTCTTGAACGAGAAGAGATAACTTCACTCGCCCCATTACTGAATTACTCCCACAATCAACTGACTCACTTTCAAGGACTCTTCATCTCATGTTCTTAATATTTATTATTGTTATTGTTCTCTTTTATATTTGCATATCTTGGTGTTTTTTTGCACATTGGTTTTCTGTCCGTCCTGTTAGCTGTGGTCTTTCATTTATTCCATTCTGTTTCTTGGATTTGCTGTGTATGCCTGTAAGAAAATGAATCTCAGGGTTGTAAATGGTGACATATATGTACTCTAATAATAAATTTACTTTGAACTTTGAACTATAGCTAGTGCCTTATTGTCATGCTCCTTCACTGAGCAATCTCTCACTATTCTGTCTTGTATGTTCATCTGTGATACAGAGCCCAACTTTATTGCCAATGTTTCAGTTGTTGGGTTCATTGAATATCTTCTTGGTACTTCTTTTTCTATTTCTTTCCTTGCTGCCCTTTTTTGCAAATTCATCCACGTATGTATTTCCATGACTTTCCACTGTAGTCATTTTGGAGTGGCTTTTACATTTTAGCACGGCAACTTCTGACGGCAATTAGGTGACCTTTATGAGTTCTTGTACTAGATGGCCATTGTTGATTAGGGTTCTTACAGCCATAAGAAATCCTCTTCGTGTCAGACCTACGGGGGAAGATACCTCTCAGTATCCACCCAGCTAACAGGAGTCGTCTGCCACTTGTTTCCATCAATGACAGTCTATTTAAACCCAGCTCTAATCTGCAGTCCTTTGTTCACCCACTGAACCAGCCAGTCTCAAGCAGTTGCTCCTAGTCTTCAGTTACCTCATTGCCTTGTTGTGTTAAATATTTGTTCTCTCTTGCTCTGTGGCACTTCATGGCTTATTATTTTGCAGTTTATTAGTAAAATAGCATCTGCTGCTATATTGTCTCTGCTGCTCTGCTTTTGGGTCAAGCTTCATGGATATTTATCTCCATGAGTTTCCAAAATCACGAATATCTCCAAAAGCATATCGAGAATCCGTACAGATATTAGCTGATGTTCCTTCTGTTGCTTTACAGGCTTCAATCAGAGATTTTAGTTCTGCCTGTTGTGCACAGGTACCAGGAGCCGCACTTCCTAATACCAGCACTTCAGTTTCAGAAACACGCCCCATCCATCCATTCAAATTCCTCTTTCGGTCATTAAGGAACCTTCGGTGTAGAGAATCAGATCTTTGGCAGAGTAATAACTAACAGAACGCTATCGGTCTCCATGTTCTTGAGTTAAGACTGCCATCATGTTTCACATTGGCATACAGTGTAAATGCTTTACCTGTATCAGGGACAGGTGCAGTATGCAATGTCACATTTAAAGTTTGAAACACTTTCAGTTGTTCTTCATTAAGAGTCACAAAGGTTGTTGTACAAAGGCTGTTGAAAATCTAGTCAAGAAGAAAAGAAAAGTTTACAAAAGGTTCAAAGAACTAGGTAATGATAGAGATCTAGAAGATTATAAGGCTAACAGGAAGGAGCTTAAGAATGAAATTAGGAGAGCCAGAAAGGGCCATCAGAAGTCCTTGGCAAGCAGGATTAAAGAAAACCCCAAGGCATTCTAAAAGTATGTGATGAGCAAGAGGATAAGACGTGAGAGAATAGAACCAATCAAGTGTGACAGTAGAAAAGTGTGTATGGAACTGGAGGAGATAGCAAAGATATCTAATGAATACTTTGCTTCAGTATTCACTACGGAAAAGGATCTTGGCAATTGTAGGGATGGCTTACAGCAGATTGAAATGCTTGAGCATATAGACATTAAGAAAGAGGATGTGCTGGAACTTTTGGAAAGCACCAAGTTGGATAAGTCTCCAGGACCGGACAAGATGTACCCCAGGCTATTGTGGGAGGTGAGGGATGAGATTGCTGAACCTCTGGCAATGATCTTTGCATCATCAGTGGGGAAGGGAGACATTCCAGAGGATTGGAGGGTTGCAGATGTTGTTCCCTTATTCAGGAAAGAGAGTAAAGACAGCCCAGGAAATTATAGACCACTGAATCTTACTTCAGTGCTTGGTAAGTTGATGGAAAAGATCCTGTGAGGCAGGATTTATGAACATTTGGAGAGGCATGATATGAGGACAAAACGTGAGAGAATAGGATGTCTTATTTGTCAGCATGGCTTTGTCAAAGGCAGGTTGTGCCTTATGAGACTGATAGAATTTTTTGAGGATGTGACAAAACACATTGATAAAGGTAGAACAGTAGATGTAGTGGATGTGGAAAAATAGAGGGCTATGGGTACCCCTAGGTAATTTCTAAAATAAGTACATGTTCAACACAGCATTGTGGGCCAAAGGGCCTGTATTGTGCTGTAGGCTTTCTATGTCTCATTGTTTCTACGTCACATGGTCATCTGAGTGCTTACTGCCCTTGTTGAGTAGTTGACCAATTTCAGCATATGAATCTACTTATGGTCTGTTGTAGTTACACAAACCCAGAAAGGATCAGAATTGCTGAGCTGATGTAGGTGACTTTGCTGACTAAATGGCTTTTGCACAATCCTCAGTGATTTTGCACTTACCTTGGGAAAGGTTCTGTCCTAAGTAAATTATTTCTTGTTGCAGTTGTGCTTTGTGACCTTTGGAGAATAGATAATTGAGCAAGTAAAGCACATCATGTTTATACTGGTCTACAGTATAGAATGCAATCAGGACATCATTCCCATATTGTATGATAGTTGAATCAATGGCTGGCAAGTCCCTCAGATGTTGTCTCAAAGTGATGTGATAGACAACAGGACGTGTTGTGGAGCCTCACCCACTAGTATTGTTGACTCATCAACTATGAAACCCAACCACAACTGACATTCAGTCATCAGTGGTATGGACCAGAAACCATTGCCCATGTCAAAACCTGCAAATAAGTTGTGTGTGATGGCTTCAGGACATTGGAAGTGGTTGATGGATCGGTAACTAGAGAGGTTGCCTTGTTAATACATTGATTAGTAACCCAGTAATCCAGTTAGTCTCCTTTCATATATCCATCTTCAGCCTTGAGTGCCCTCTTTTCCTTGCTATTTATTGGAGCAAGCTGTGACATAGCTGTCATCCTATGGTTTCATCACTGTCGTCTTCACTTGAGTCGCTAGTGGTCACTATAGAGTCCATGTTACGTCCATTTTACTTCCTTGGAATTCAGATGGTGGTACCATCTTGGAGGACTGTCCAAATTGAGTGGGGGAGTAGAGTTCCCAAGAAGAAGCAGCAGAAGGAACAACACTGGCAGGACCATCCATTGAATCCCTGCAGAGCTTTCTCATGTTGCTTCAGTTGGTCTTAAAGCTCCGTACAATTTACTTCAATTCAAATACACCTGCCATGTTGTTTTTCCACTTGTTCAGTTAGGCTTTTTACTGTATCATACTGTTTTTATAGTTTATCACAAGTTTCATGTTTCTTTCCCAAATTATTAGTAAACTTCATTATTTGCTGCATTAATTTTTTTACTCACTCACACATTTGATCAAATCACATGTTCGTGTTGTTAACTCATACAGTCCAGTTTTTTTTCTTTCCCTCAGGCATTCTCTGGATCTTATCACATGCCTTCTTAATAAACTTAACATTGATAGCATTTCTCATCTGGGATTTTTCATTAATCTTATGAAACTGGGTTGTGTTATTCAGGTAAGAGCACAAATCCTTGGTCATTTGAGATATTGTAGTAGGTTTCACCACTCTGGTCATTGTCTTAACTCAATCTCATGTAGAATTTGATGTCTTTGTATTATTTTATTACTTTGACCATGATCCAAAATATTATTAGATTGTAACTGATATTTCACTAGATTTTAACAAGAGACGTTCTCTGTACCCCACCAGCTTTGATTTAGGTACAATATTAATTTCAGTTCTTTTTTCAAATCTGACTTTTTCTGAATAGCAATGTATAGTAGTTTCCTCACTCCAACATTTCCACCAGATGGTGTATTGAAGCAGAACTAGGTGCTTTTTCCTGGATGATTTTGAACTAGAGGTAGCTCTTAATTCCTTTTAAGTTTGTGTGCTAAAACTTTCCATTTCAACTGGGATTATTCCAAACTCTTAAATCTTTTCAATCGTCCTTGCATACTACACCAGATTGTTGATTTCTGATGTTTTTGATCCAAAGTTCTTTCAGAAGTCAAGAAAGAGGTATAAAACTAGTTGCTTCACGAGCGTTTTATAAGTGCTAATAAAACAAAGGAATTTGAATAGAGGGTAGCTAGTAGGGGAAGGAAAAGAAGTAACAAATATTGTGGGCCAACATGATTTGCCCTTCTTATACCATGGAGTCTTTGAGTCATAGGGAAGTACCACAGAAAAACCGGTTCTTTGGCCCATCTAGTACATACTGAAAACCATTTAAACTGCCTATTCCCATCGATCTGCACAGAGCCAATTGCCTTCCATACCCCTACTATTCATGTATCTATCCATACTTCTCTTAAACATTGAAATTGAGCTTGCATACACAACATATTCTGGCAGCTCATTCTGCACTCTGACAACCCTCAGAGTGAAGAAGTTTCCCATCATGGGCTCCTTAAAATTTTAATTTTTCACATTTATCCCATGACCTCTAGTTGTTCTCCCACCCAACCTCAGTGGAAAAAGCCTGCTTGTATTAACCCTATCTTTAAGATATTACATTTTAATTTGTAGATGAGAGTTAACCATTCAAATAATGTGATAGCAAAGCAGTTTCCAGAAAGAGAAAGAACTGTGACCACTAGGGGACATGCTGAACAATTACATGTATATACATAATTATATTAAATACATATAGGCATAAAAGTTAAACTACAGAAAAAATAACAAATACACACTCTAATCCAACATCAAGCACCAACCGTAGTTATCTACTCCACATCCCAATTTGGTGTCAATCACAGCACAAAGCAGAGTGGATCCAAAAGTTCATTTACTTTGTTGTTAGCATGAAGCAAAGGCACCTTGGACAGAATTTCCACTTTTGTTCAAAATATATAAGGTATTTTGTCCATGAAATCTATGCCAGCGCACAGAACAATCACATTCCCCAACTAATTTTCCTGTTAACCTATTCTCCCCACATTCCCATTAGCACCCTCACATTCTACCCACTAGCAATGAATTATAATGGTCAGCTAACCAAACGAGCCACAGTTACAGGGAGTGTGTGCAGACTCCTCAAGGAGAGCATTGGAAGTGGGTTTGAATCTGGGTCCCTGCACAGTGAAGCAGCAGCTCCACTGGCTTTGTCTCTTTGCATTAACATTTGTCAGTTGCTTGCTTTCTACACACAGCTTCTACTCCTGTACTTATTTCTCTTTAGTGATATAGGATACTTCTTCATTAGAACAGGTTTCGAAAAGCTCTTGTGCAAGTATCACTAAGGATTTTCCTGAACCATGTTTCTGAACATTACACGTTAAGCATTAAACTAGAAGGAAATTAAATTGTCAGGCTTCTCCATGGCCTGAGAGAATAATCCTGGAAGACAACAGTTATCCTGCCTCGCTGCATCTGGGCACTGACTCCCAAAGCTGGCTGAGGACTGACACAAGAAATGCAGTTGCACAAGATTCACGATGGAAGTGTCCATGTATGGAGAACTTATGGAAAATGAGATTGGTCTGTGTGGTTGCAGTACAACATAGGCTCAGCAGGTGTAAAAACTTCATTGTCATGAGCTTCTTGCTGCACAACCCAGCAATCTAAACAGATTCTAGTGCTGGAGGAAAACTCGGAGCACGAGGACGTCTTGCTCAGTTGATGCAGAGTAGAATAAGGAGGAACAGGATGAGGAGTAAGACAAAAGGGAGAAGTTCTGACAAATCATCAGTCTCCTTTCCCAGCAGAGCCAAGGAAGGAGCCATTACAGTCCTTAGTTTGGACAATATTACCACCTTCAACATCCACTCCTTGATACCAACATTATCCATTAGCTGAGAATAGAACTAGAAAACATAGCTCAAGTTTCAGGAGAGTGAATTTAGGATGGAGATGAGGAGGAACTGCTTTTCCCAAAGAGTGGTGAATCTGTGGAATTTTCTGCCCAATGAAGCAGTGGAGGCTACTTCAGTAAATATATTTAAAACAAGGTTGGATAGATTTTTGCATAATAGGGGAATTAATGATTATGAGGGAAAGGCAGGCGATGAGTCTATGGTCAGATCAGCCATGATCTTATTGAATGGCCGAGCAGGCTTGATGGGTCAGATGGCCTACTACTGCTCCTATTTCTTATGTTCTTATGTTCTTAAAGACCAGATGATATATATTCCCTCTCACACTCCTTTGAGAATCACCAGAATACATTAATGAATGAATCCTTAATCCTTTACCTAAAATGGCTTGTTCACTCCGGCATATCTTGTGAGAGCACATGAAACTTATTGCAACAATTCCTGAATGAATGAGGATGATCACACTTGGTAGTGACAGTTGGTGCCACCTTCTGCCTGGCTTTTTGTTGCTGATGCCTAAAATGAAGAAGACCATGATAGTAAGCACCAGCATCCTTCTTTGATTGTTGCCCAACAAAGTTTCTGAAACTGTCTTCAATGGGACGGGTCCCATTGGGAATTATTCAAGCTCTTTCTCGGCCCACACTTCTGAGTTTAAACCCATCTAAGGCTGCAAGAGGAGTTTAGACCCAGTTATACTTTGAAATATTCCTTCCTTAATGTATGAACTTACGAGTCTGATTGAATTATTTGAGGATGTAACAAAACACATTGATAAAGGTAGAGCAGTGGATGTGGTGAAATGGATTTCAGTAAGACATTTGATAAGGCTCCCCATTCAAGGCTCATTCAGAAAGTAAGGAGGCATGGGATCCAAGGAGACCTTGTTTTGTGGATCCAGAATGGGCTTGTCCACAGAAGGCAAAGGGTCATTATAGATGGTTTGTATTCTGCATGGAGGATGGTGAGCTGTGGTGTTCCTCAGGGATCTGTTCTTTGTGATTTTTATAAATGACCTGGATGAAGTAGAAGGTTGGGTTAGTAAATTTACTGATGACACAAAGGTTGGGAGTTTGTGTATATTCTGGAGGGTTGTCAGAGATTACAGTGGAACCTCGATAGGATGCAGAACTGGGCTAAAAAGTGGCAGATGGAGTTCAACCTAGTTAAGTGTGAAGTGATTCATTTTGGTAAATCAAGTTTGAAGACAGAATATAGTGTTAATAGTAAGATTCTTGGCAGTGTGGAGGATCAAAGAGATTTTGGGCTCCGTGTCCATAGGACACTCAAAGCTGCTGTGCAGGTTGACGGTTTTGTTATGAAAGCCTATGATGTGTTGGCATTCATCAACCGTGGGATTGAGTTCAAGAGCTGAGAGGTAATGTTACAGCTATATAAAACCATAGTTAGAATAATGTGTTCAATTCTAGTCAATTCACTATAGGAAGGATGTGGTAACTATAGAAAGAGTGCAGAGGAGTTTTACAAAGATGTTGCCTGGATTGGAGAGTATACCTTATGAGAATAGGTAGAGTGAAATTGGCCTTTTCTCCTTGGACTGGCGATGAGAGGTGACCTGATAGAGGTGTATAGGTGATGAGAAGCATTGATTGTGTGGATAGCTGGTGGCTTTTTCCCACGGCTGAAATGGTTAACACGAGGGGGTATAGTTTTAAGGTGCTTGGAAATAAGTACCGAGGGGATGTCAGGGGTAAGTTTTTCCACTCAAAGAGTGTTTGGCGTGTAGAATGCACTGTCAGCAATAGTGGTGGGTTGGATACAATAAGATCTTTTAAGAGACTCTCAGATAGGTACATGGGGCTTAGAAAAACAGACGGCTATGCAGTAGGGTAATTCTAGGCAGTTTCTAGAGTAGTTACATGGTGGGCACAACATTGTGGGCCGAAGGGCCTGTAATGTGCTATAGGTTTCTATGTTCTATGTAACAACTTATAGATGGTTGAAAGTGTTTAGAAGTTTTTAATATCCTTTAAAGACTTTTAGCTTATTTTGAGATATTTTAATCTTCCTAGCTTTTTGCCTTCTTTAATTTGAATTGTTGAATTGCATTAAAAGACTTATCCATAAGTTTTTTTTTGTCAGTTGGGCTGGGGGTAATGTATTAGCATGGATAGAGATTTGGTTAAACAATAAAAGGCAGTGAGTTGAGATAAATGGGTGTCTCTCTGGTTGGCAAGCTGTGGTGCGTGGAAGGCTGCAGGAGTCAATGCTGGGCCCGCAACTGTTCACATCATACTTGCAAGTATAGTATAACTAATTTTTTGCTGATAGCACTAAATGAAGTGGAAAAGCAAATAGTGCAGAGGATGCAGAGAGTCTACAGACAAATATAGATAGGTCAAGTGAATGGACAAGCATCTGGCAGATGGAGTACAATGTTGGTAAATGCAATGTCATCCACTGTGGAAGGAAAATAGGAGATTAGATTATTATTTTAAATGGTGAAAGATTGTAGCAGCAGGCTGTTGGGCAGAGAGGCTTGAGAGTGCTTGTGCACGAATCGCAGAAGGTTGTCCTCTAGGTGCAGCAAGGCAACAAGAAAGCAAATGGAATGTTGGCCTTCAATGCCGGAGGAACTGAATTTAGAAGCAGGGGTATTATGCTGCATATGTACAGGATACTGGTGTGGCCACGATTTAGTACTCCTTACAGTTCAGATCTCCTTATTAGGGGAAATAGATACTGGCTTTGGTGGTGGAGCAGAGGAGGTTCATCCGCTGGATTTCAGGGATGAGTGGGTTAGCCTTTGAGGAAATATTGAGTCACTTCAGACTAAGCTCGTTACAATTCAGAAGAATGAGAGGGGATCTCACAGAAATACATAAAATTATGAACATTATTGATAGGATAGAGGCAGGAGTATTGTTTGCATTGATGAAACAAGAACTAGAAGGCATAGCCTCCATATTCAGGGAATAGTTTTTGGACAAAGATGAGGAAAAACTGGCTATCCCGGGGGTTAGTGAATCTGTGGAATCCTCTGCCCAGCCAAGTGGTATAAGCCAGCTTATTAAATAAACTGTGGATTCCAATTAATTGTGATACATTAGGACCAGTGCATTTTGGCCAATTAAGAGACATAGAAACATAGAAAATAGGTGCAGGAGTAGGCCATTCGGCCCTTTGAGCCTGCACCGCCATTCAGTATCATGGCTGATCATCCAACTCAGAACCCTGTACCTGCTTTCTCTCCATACCCCCGATCCCTTTAGCCACAAGGGCCATATCTAACTCCCTCTTAAATATAGCCAATGAACTGGCCTCAACTGTTTCCTGTGGCAGAGAATTCCACAGACTCACCACTCTCTGTGTGAAGAAGTTTCTCCTCATCTCGGTCCTAAAAGGCTTCCCCTTTATCCTTAAACTGTGACCCCTCGTTCTGGACTTCCCCAACATCATGAACAAGCTTCCTGCATCTAGCCTGTCCAATCCCTTTAGAATTTTATACGTTTCAATAAGATCCCCCCTCAATCTTCTAAATTCCAGTGAGTATAAGCCTAGTCGATCCAGTCTTTCTTCATATGAAAGTCCTGCCATCCCAGGAATCAATCTAGTGAACCTCACATTTATCCACATTAAATTGCATCTGCCATGAATTTGCCCACTCACCTAACCTATCCAAGTCACACTGCATCCTCTTAGCATCCTCCTCAGAGCTAACACTGCCACCCAGCTTCATGTCATCTGCAAACTTGGAGGTGCTGCATTTAATTCCCTCATCTAAATCATTAATATATATTGTAAACAACTGGGGTCCCAGCACTGAGCCTTGCAGTACCCCACTAGTCACTGCCTGCCATTCTGAAAAGGTCCCATTTATTCCCACTCTTTGCTTCTTGTCTGCCAACCAATTCTCTATCCACATCAATACCATACCCCCAATACTGAGTGCTTTAAGTTTGCACACTAATCTCCTGTGTGGGACCTTGTCAAAAGCCTTTTAAAAATCCAAATATACCACATCCACTGGTTCTCCCCTATCCACTCTACTAGTTACATCCTCAAAAAATTCTATAAGATCCGTCAGACTGCCCCTATTTGCCAAAGTTTCATAGAAATAGTTAAAAAAAGAGAGAACAAAAATTGAAAACTACCATTTAGCTGCATGACAAATTATAAAACCACAAGATAAAGGAGCAGAATTAGGTCCTGAAAGGTTCTTTTACCTTAACGTCTCAAATCAATTCTGTTTCATTGCACAGCACCCAGTCCAGAATAGATGATGCCCTATTTAGCTCAACCACGGGCTGCTCTAAAAAGCCATCTCGTAGAGTCTCTAAAAATGCCCCCCTCCTGTAATCCAGCACCAACCTAATTTTCCCAATCTACCTGCAAATTGAAATCCCCCATGACTACTGTAACATTTCCCTTTTGGCATGCATTTGCTGTCCCCATTATAACTTGTAGGCCACATCCTTACTACCGTTTGGGGGTCTTTTTACCCTTGCAGTCCTTCAGCTCTATCCACAATTATTCAAAACCCTCTGACCCTATATTACCTCTTTCTAATGATTTGTCTTTATTTTTTACCAACAGACCAATGACGGCCCCGCTCTGTCTTCATGCCTATCCTTACAATACGATGTGTATCCTTGGACATTAAGCTAGCTATAACTTTTCAGCCATTATTCAGTGATGCCTACAATATCATACCTGCCAATCTGCAACTGTGCTGTAAGTTCATCTGCCTTATTCTGTACACTGTGCACATTCAGGTGCAACACTTCCATCCCTTCTTGATTTTGTCCTCCTTTTACATCGCAACTCATCCTGTTGACTGCAATTTTGCTCTATCAACAGCCTCTCCGCACTACACACTGCCCCTGTTGGTAAAATTACGTATTTAAATGAAATTCAAAACAAATTAGAACACCTCTAATGGTACTGCAGTACGATAAACCTGAGGATTAGGTACTACCAACAGAGAAATTCAACCAGTGTATGCTACTGTGTTCTTTTGATTGCCTGTAAATGAACAAAATCAGTGCAGACACCCAGTGCAGATAACGGACCGCCTTCATACAATGATTTCGACAACTGCAAACTCCAAATCTTTATTTCATTGTAAAATTCAGGAATATTGTTGATACCTTAAAATTCTTTGTAGGTCCTAACTTGTTGAAGTAGTGAAATTGTTTCATTCTCACCCCCAGCCATTTCTGCTTGAAACCAGAGTAAACCAAACAGTTCTGAATTGCCTTACTACTGATTTCTCACCAACTATCAGTGACACAATTCACTGCTTTTTGAATACAAACACACACAACTGTTTTCAACCCAGATAAGAAGGAGGTGCTTCATTTTGGTAGGTCAAATATGATGGCAGAATATAGCATTAATGGTAAGACTCTTGGCAGTGTGGAGGATCAGAGGGATCTTGGGGTCTGAGCCCATAGGACACTCAAAGCTGCTGCGCAGGTTGACTCTGTGGCTAAGAAAGCATATGGTGCATTGGCCTTCATCAATCGTGGGATTGTGTTTAAGAGTTGAGAGGTAATGTTGCAGCTATATAGGACCCTGGTCAGATCCCACTTGGAGTATTGTGCTCAATTCTGGTCCCCTCACTACAGGAAGGATGTGGAAACCATAAAAAGGGTGCAGAGGGGATTTACAAGGATGTTGCCTGGATTGGGGAGCGTGCCTTATGAGAGTAGGTTGAGTGAACTCAGCCTTTTCTCCTTGGAGAGACGAAGAGAGAGGTGACCTGATAGAGGTGTACAAGATAATGAGAGGCATTGATCATGTGGATAGACAGAGGCTTTTTCCCAGGGCTGAAATGGCTAACACGAGAGGGCACAGATTTAAGTTGCTTGGAAGTAGTTACAGAGGAGATGTCAGGGGTAAGTTTTTTACGCGGAGAGTGGTGAGTGCATGGAATGGGCTGCCGGCAGTGGTGGTGGAGGCAGAAATAATAGGGTCTTTTAAGAGACTCCTGGATGGCTACATGGATCTTAGAAAAAGTGAGGGCTATGGGTAAAGCCTAGGTAGTTCTAAGGTGGGGACATGTTCAGCACAGCTTTGTGGGCCGAAGGGCCTGTATTGTGCTGTATGTTTTCAATGTTTCTATGTTTCTATAACTGACACTTTTTGAAAACTGTTGATTCTATGCATGGTGTAGTGTCTAGTGGCCACACTAGTGTATGTGACTGACTCTAGTTAGAAACTATTCCACAACACCCTCCTGTCCCAATTAAGCAGCACAGTATCCCAAATAAATGAAGGGAAGCCCTGGCTATTTTGTCGATCAGATTTTGTTCCTTCAGAGTTGTTCCAAATAAGTGGCTGCCCCGATTAACTGATGGCCCAGTTAACCGGAATCCACTGTTTTTAAGACAGAGTTAGTTACATCTTTTCATAACAGGGGAATTAAAGGTTATGGAAAAATGCAAGTAAGTGGAGCAGAGTCCATGGCCAGATCAGATGGCACGGTCGTGTATCAGTTAGCATAACGCTATCGCAGCGCCAGGATCTGGGTTCAGCCGAATGACAGAGCAGGTTTTGCAGGCCAGATGGCCCACTCCTGTTCCCACTTCTTATGTTCTTGTGTTTTTTTTTCCAGTGTCTCAGAAGATTTTTGAAGAATTTGGAACATTTTAAATATTCAGTAGTTGTTGCCCATGCCAAAGAGCATGGTTTAGCTTGACAAAGAATCCTGTATTCAGGTTTTTTTTCCGCTGGCAGGGCTTGTTTCACCACTATTATATAGTCTCTTAACAGGTTGGAAATCTGTTCCAACATGCAAGGTCCTGCCACCATTAATTCCAGAAGTATCTGCTGTCAGGTTTGAATGCTTTTCAGAGGTCACTGCCGTGTGTACGTGGCTCATTGTTGACTGCAAATGCTGCCCCAGTAAACTTGCAGTCATTTAATGCTTTAGCATAGAAAAACATTCCAATCTACTTAAATATCTGCCATGTCAAGATCTGATGATTGACCAAAATAAGTAATCGTCTGTTCATTGCCCCATATAAATCATCTTTGAAAGTCAGAGTTCCAGCCAAAAGAAACAAAATTACTTCTCGCAAATACAGTGGAACAATACAAATAAATCTTCAAATATTTTATTCCAACAGTACCATTTAAGGATATTGACCATCAAGTATAGTACAAAGTAATTTTATCTATAAATATTCCACCATATCACAACTTTGGAAACCTGTAGACCCATAAATAACTTATTCAAAATTTTGGAAATCACCTTCATTTAATTTAATAGGAGTATTAATTCACTAAACATGACAATATCCGAAAGATAGATCATCAAAAAATCAGACAAATCATTTTCATAATTTCACATCCAGCCCCCATATGCCAAACATTCTGCCCACATAAATTAATTTAAGATTTTATTCTTACAATAATTAATTTGCATTACCATTTTGTGTTCTTTTCCTCTCTTCAAAGATCTTGCAAAACAATATTTTAGTGAAGTAGCTACATAGAAAGGATTCTGTGAGATGAATTCAGTCATTTTACTCACAGATGGTCATATTAAAATATGATTGATACCATTGCTTGTTGTTCACCAAAAATAGCAAACTCTTCTACACAGTCTTCAACCCGGTTACGTTTATTTCCTTGGACACTTACCTAACTGACCACAGCAATATTTTCCCTGGTTTATCCTGGTGAATCAGAGATTTTCAGATAGGTTGAAACTAGATATGAGCACTGGATCGTAATCACTCAAAAACATCCTCGCAACTTAGCAACCAAACCATCTTGTTCAGAAATTGTTTTCTAGTGATGCTACAAGACTATAATCTAATATGTAGTTCCAATATTTGCAATCCAGACTCTGAGGATCTTGTTTGCATTAGAGAAGGATTGTTGTTCATGGAATTCAGTTCCAAACAATGTCAGTTATAACTTCTCAGCTTTACTAAATTGGCATTTGGCACCTTGGTCTTTCACATTGGATAAATGTATTTAGAACATAAATATCATTTTAAAATATTTTTAGTTAATTTATTCAGAAAAACACAAAGGATCTGAACAGCACTTTGGTTTACAAAATTTATGATATTGTCAAAACCTCCTGCAACTTACTATTTAGGGACACAGAGAGAGCCTGGGGCATGTCAAATTGTCGGGTGAGCAATTAGTTTCTGTTGTACTGCAAATTGTCTCCCTTGGAGACTTTGCTATTGCTTGTTTGGTGGGTGGAGGAAGGTGATGCATTTTTTTGCTGGTGTGAGTGGGGGAGAGGGAGGATCATTGCTTTGCTGCTGTTTGTGTGTGGGAGGGGTGAGTAGATGGGGCACTGGGGGTCTAACATTTTTACTGTCACATTCTTTGGGGCACTCTTTTTTTGTGGAGGCCTGCGAATAACAAGAATTTCAGGTTGCATATTGTAGACATTTTCGGATAAGAAATGGAAATATTGAAATAATGCAATGATTATCGATACCTTGACATACTTGGTAGTTATTCTGCCCGACCAATTGCCCACAAAAAAAAGCATGAGATGAAAAACAAATTAACCTGCTTTAATGCTACTTACTGAAAGAGATACTTGGACCAGAAGTGAAGTCTGCTTGGGTTATTTTTATGTATCTTTAACATGCAGGTGAACAGATATATGGTATTTCATTTTAACCAGTTACCTGAAAGGCAACCTTTCCACCAGTACAGAATTGTCTCATTACTGCAGCCTAGTTTCAGCTTAGATTACAGATTAGTTTTAGCATGAGGTCACATTAGGGTTTTGACCCAAAGGCAAGCGAGCTACCACTGAGCCAAGCTAACGTGCAGTTTAATAAACTGGAAGTCGCACATGCATTAAAGGTTAGCTCAATGTCACCTTGTACCTTAGCAATCAGAAAGATCAGTGCTCTGATTGTAACTCAGTGACTCTACAGCTGTTCCCAGAACATTTATTTTCTTTTTATTGCAATTTTTTTTTGCTTTACAGAAGATACCCTAAATTTCCCATAAGAATAGAACGTATCACAGATGAACCATTGCAATTACTTTTCTACATCACATGGAATCTGGAAAAGAAACCTATATTCTCTCACCTCTATGAACAATACATTAGATTCTTTCAATTGTTTTCTTTGTTCTTCTAGGTTTCTTTGTGTTCTTAGTCATTAAAGCATTACTTTGCAACATTAACAACATTTCTAAGCTTTTAATGGATCCTAATTGTCATTCTCAAGTGATATGCTCATGTCAGTAAATTCACTAAGTGTTACTCCAACATTTACTCCAGCTGATTTACTGAAATCCTGGTTATGCAAAGGCAGAAGTTTCTACATGGACTTCAAACCCTATTGATATTAACAGAATGTCACAAATTTGTAGATTAGCCACAGAATTCGAAAAGTGTGTTCAATGTGTGAGTGGGTATCAAAACTCTTTCTCACCAAGAATAATGTAACAATATAGATAGTGATAAACACAAGAGTTTCTGCAGATGCTGGAAATCCAAAGCAACACACACAAAATGCTGGGGGATCTCAGCAGGTCAGGCAGTATCTATGCAAATAAATAGTCGACATTTCAGGGCGAGGCCCTTCTTCAGGACTGTAAAGGAAAGGAGAAGATGCCAGAATAAAAAGATGGTGGGAGGGGAAAGAGGATAGGTAGAAGGTGATTGTTGAAGCCTGGTAGGTGGGAAAGATAAACAGCTGGAGAGGAAGGAATCTAATAGGTACAGAGAGGGTGCGGTAAGGAGGGTCTCACTGAACTCCCTTTGAAAAGATTTAAATTGCTTCAAGGCAGGCATCTCTCAAAGAGACTTCATAGAGGAGCAGCAAATCATAAACCCAAAAAATTGCATAGATGCTGCCTGACCTGCTGAGTTCCTCCAGCATTTTGTGTGTGTTGCTTTGGATTTCCAGCATCTGTGAAAGTTCTTGTGTTTATGATTTGTCGCTGCAGTGCAGAGTCTCCTCGAGGAATGCCTACCTTGAGAAAATTTAAATCTTCATTTCCACAGGAGTTCAGTGAGACCCTCTCTCACTGCTCCCTCTTGGCCCCGATTTCTTCCTCTCCCACCCTTTTCCTTTCCCAACCAGCTGGCTTCACCTACCATCATCTAGCTATCCTTCTCACCCCGTTTTTATTCTGGTGTCTTCCCCATCCTTTCGAGTCTGAAGAAAGGTCTTGGCCCAAAACATTGACTGTTTATTTGTTTCCATCAAAGCTACCTGACCTGTAAGTTCCTCCAGCATTTTGAAAGAAGATAGTGCACTTTTTAACTTTATTCTCCATCCCAAATAGTTTCCCCTACATCTTTTACTTAAAGTTGCCAGCTCATATGAGAGGATGGCGCCACAGGCGTCTGCGTCCTTTTAGCACCTCTTCCAAGTTCCTATTCTTTATAACTGAACCAAGAAAATGAGTGTGAAGAGACCAACTCCTTTCAACACTCTCTATCTATACACAAGCATGACAGGTATGCACTTAGTGAGACAGAGATAGCTGTTGCCATGAGCAGAGAACATCAAATATGTGTCATCAACCAAGAAGAAGCACTAAAAAATAAATTTGCTGTGTTTGTTTTTCATGAGATAATTTTCAGATCTCCAGAGAAGTGTTTAATTTCTTTACTTTCTGTAGGGCAAATGGATGTATGTAATGGTTATACACTTGAATAACAAGGTTTTAAAATTTATTTATTGAGCTATGGCTCAGAATAGGCACTTCCAGCCCTTCAAGCCATACCACCCTGCACACCCCAGATTTAATCTGAGCCTAATCACAGGACAATTTACCATAACTAATTAACCTACTAACCAGTATGTGTTTGGACTGTGGGAGGAAACCAGAGCACTCAGAGGAAACCCACCTGGTTCTGGGGAGAACGTGTAAACTCCTTACAGGCAGCAGCAGGGATTGAACCTGGGTCAACTGTACTTTAAAGTACTCTGCCCAGTTTGTCTTCATGCAGCAAATCTATGGTCTACACTACCGTGCCAGGTAGGTAAGTATTATCTATATTTGGTAATTCAGGAAATCAAACATTTGAATCAAACCATGATCCAATACTCAACATATAATTCAACACTTTCCAAAGAAAATACACGCCTATTAATTAACAATGTTCATTGTATTAGAATGAGATTCCTTGTCTGTACCTAGTGCTCTCGTATAGTACTACCACAATGGCTGCAGTATGGTGGATCAACACCTATAACTTTGCAATAGGGGGCTTTGGATTCACCTCCACTATGTCCTTAGTGATTTTGCTGGAATCATATTCATTACGACATCATCTTCTTGAATGTTGTTCATCTTCCTTCTGGGCTAGTGGTAAATTGAATACTATCTGATGGCAACAATGCAGCTGATGCTGTATGGCACTTTGGTATTGTAATACCACAGATGCATGAAGTCTCTCCTACTTTCTTCCACCTCCATCACAGCCTTCAGTGTAGCCTTCCTAATCTTTCACGTTACTCCCTCTTTCATTAAGTCATTCTTCCCAATTTACCAAGTCATATTCATTTATATAATGGTTGTCAAGAGCTGTTCCAGCCACAATGCATCCTCACCCTTCTCTCCTTAGGAGATGCTGGACAGCTTTAAGCAGTAACCATTTATAAGAAATATATTTATGCATTAAATTAAGCATATATTTTCATTAGAGCTAAGACTCAACAGAAGGACTGTAGATTTGCTGCAAGAAGACAGATTAAGCCAACTGGGCTTGTAATATTTAGAGTTTCAAAAAATAAGAGAGGATCTCTGAAAATCATGTGGGGTGCTGACTAATGAGATGAAGGTTTTTTTATTCTGCTTGTTTTGAAGCCCCAAAATGGCATTTTAGTATCAAAGTTAAGACCTGCCACTTTCAAAGTTACTTCACACAGAGGGCAGTGAATCTTTGGAATTCTCTACCTAAGACATTGGTAAAGGCTAAATATATTCAAGAGAGTCTGATGGAATATTTCTTGCAGGGCATCTCCTGCACAAACTCCAAAGCCCTGTGAAGTGTATGTAGAGGCCTACAATCCAAAAACAGCTTGTTGATGTCTTGCAAGGAAGAATAAAATGTAATCTTCCTATCTTAGAATAGAGGGACTCAGTCACCTCCTTTGTGCAGTAATGACTATGTAACTGCAGCACATGCCTGCGTGTAAGGATCACAGGAAGTAAAAATTTAGAGGCACAGTGATCTTGATAGGCAGCGGCAATACATTCCTCACATTGCTCCATGATTGGAGTTCTGACTGGACCAGTGTAGTAATGGTTCAATGGACTGGATGGAAACTTTCCTCTCCATTAAGATCAAGTGATAAACCTAAAATCCAATTTTCTGCTTGGCTGAAGCTAGCTGAAAAATTAACTGATATCCAAAGATAAGCATACAATCTATTCTAGCTCCTTTAAGAAGTACCAATTTCAAACCAGTGAGCTTTTGATTAGGGCATGTACTGCTAACCAGAGCCATAAGTGTGTAATTTAGAGGTTAGACTCCTGGTATTGGGTTTAAAGTTAGAATTTTATGGAAAATTCTTACGTTTAATATATGCCTTCAGACATCATCACACAGAATTTCCTCAGGATTCTCTTGATCACCTAACAGATCTCAAAACTACAAAAAAAGGCCAGGCATTTCCTGTTGATTTTTCTCCCTGTTGTATATTTACAAGCAATTTTCAATCTACAACAGACTTCTCTCACAGCCCCGAAATTAACTTCTAACTAATCTTAGGATTTACCTTTCTAGGTTTCTTACCCAGTGGAGGGAATCACACAAGGCTTATGGAAATCAGCTAAACACGGTCACTCTTAACATGAACTGTTGTCTATTTGCAAGGAAATTCAGAATCATGAGAAGACTCAAAAGAGAAATAGTTTTATCTGCTGGTTGGGTCATGCATTACCCCAACATTGTAAGTTATGAGAAATAAAAGGACCAGAAAGTTTCCTATTTACAGAATTGAAAGCAGAATAAGTCCTACTTTTGTGTCTTTTCTGGCTGTTAATAGTAACATATTTTAAAATAATTTATAAGTGATATCATGATGTTTCTCCAAGTCTTTATCAAAAGAAACTGTAAAGAAAGAAAAATACTTACTCTGATTCAGGAACAATAATATCGGTTCCATTGCTCATTAGCTTCAAGTCCTGAACTCTGTGGACCTGACCTAGTGTAATAAGGCAGTCTCAGTACATTTAAGTACATTTTAGTCATCCAAAATACATAAAACACATCTAATGGTACACAGCGCTAAAAGGTTCAATTTGGTTGTCCAACATTAACAGCTATTAAGGGCTGTCGTTGACCATTCAAAGGAACAGATGTCCAATAATATAAAGCATGGTGAACTATGGAGGCAAAGGGAGACCATTCAAGATATTACATTGGCAATATTTACAGACAAAATGATAATGCAGTTAACAAGAAAGGTAGCCCTTTTCAACTAGTGCTATAAAAGCAGATACAGCAAGTCATTAGCAGAAACAAAGTAAAGGGTGGAAATCCACAAAAAGTTCTCCAAGCTCAAGAGAAAAATGGACCAGTGTTTCATCTAGAGAACATTCAGGGAATTTTCTACCATGGGTTATCGGTCAAGAACACACTGGCCAGTTACAAGAAATACAGCTTATTTACATTTTTGATTCCTCAGTGACCACTCCACTCGTGACTTTGTCAAAAGAGCAATCAAAAACAGTGCACCTGAAAAGCAACACTAGTGAAGTGGATTGTCCAATGCATCACATCAGCTATGCTGTGTTATCCAGTCGTTTATACTCCCCTGCAACCAGCAGAGCAGAGCGTAAAATCAGTATTGACAATGCTCTCAATCTCACTCAGTCACAGATTGGCAAAATGGAGCCTTGCTTTTAACAAGCTAATCACACTAACACCAGCCCATCAACCTTTGAGTTCTTTCGTACTTAACGATGTGACATGTTGTTTAGTGGAGGTCAGTTGAAAGCTGTACTTCATTAAGGGAAGCCTCTGGAGGCTGAATAATTTGAGGAAGATCAATACCTTCCCTATCCTCACAGCAGCAATTTTCCTCCCTGGTAATGCGCTGCAATTATGCATGCTTTTTTGATGTAATACTAACCAATTCAAGATACAGAAATCACTGCACTTACATTTACACCATTTCGTTCCATTTTTTATCCTACTTTTCTGAAGCATTTGAACCCTGCTGACAAAGACACAATAAGAAACAGCTGGCTAAGTAACCATTGCTATAGTGAGACATTCAAATTAATCTTGATGAAGGATTTAAATTTAAAATCTCCTTCCAAGTGTTTAATTCCTCCTATGGTTGTATCACAGCAGTGCCGGACTCCACTCCAGCCCTTCCATCAGCTCTACAAACCTCTGTTTCTAGTGTTTTATGTCACAGAAAGCCACAGTGAAATACAGAATGGATAGAGGCCAATCAGCCCACTTCTGCACTGACCATCAAGCTTCAGTTTTTACACTAATTCTGCTCTAATCCAGCTTCAATGTCACATTCAAGTTTGCTGATGACACCGCTGTCATAGGCTAAATCAAAGGTGGTGATGAATCAGTGCTTTGGAGGAAGATTGAAAATCTGGCTGAGTGGTGTCATAACATCAACCTCTTACACAATGTCAGCAAGACCAAAGAGATGATTATATTCTTCAGGAGAAGGAAAGCAGAGGTTCATGAGCCGGTCCTCATTGGAAGATCAGAGGTGGCAAGCAGTAGGAACTTAAAATTCCTAGGTGTTATTATTTTGGAGGATCAGTGCCTCTACTTCCTTCTGAGTTTGCAGAGGTTTGGCTTAATCTCTAAAACTGTCACAAACCTCTATGAAAGTGTAATGGAGAGTATATTGATTTGGCTGCATCACAGGCTGGTATGGAATCACCAATGTCCTTTAATGAAAAATCCACAAAAAGTAGTGGATACAACCCAGTCTGTCACAGATAAAGCCCTCCCAACCATTGAGCACATTTACGTGAAACACTGACCCAGGAAAGCAGCATCCATCATCAGGGATCCCCCACCATCCAGGACATGCTCTCCTCTCATTGCTGCCATCAGGAAGAAGACACAAGAGCCTCGGGACTCACACCACCTGGTTCAGGAACAGTTATTACCCCTCAAGCATCAAGCTCTTGAACCAAAGGGGATAACTTCACTTGCCCCATCATTGAAATTTTCCCATAACCAAATGACTCATTTTCAAGGACTCTTCATCTCAAGTTCTCAATATTTATTGCTTATTTGTTATTATTATTTCTTCTTTTTGAATTTATACAGTTTGTTGTATTCTGTACTCTGGTTGAATGCCATAGTTGAGCAGTCTTTCATTGATTCTGTTATGATTATTATTCTATGGATTTATTAAGTATGCCCACAGGAGTAATGAATTCAGGGTTGTATATGGTATCGTATACAGAATTTATTTTGATGATAAATTTACTTTGAATTATGAACTTTATTCCCCCCACATTCCTGTCAACTTCCCCGCAAATTCTATCACTCAACTACACACTAGGGGCAAATTAGAGTGCTTAAATTAATCTCCAACCTGCATATTTTGGGATGTAGGGAGAAACTGGAGCACCACAAGAAAATCCATATGGTCACAGGGAACATGTGCAAACTCCACAGTCTTGCTTGAGTCCCAGATCACTTGAGCTTTAAAGCTTCCTTGGGTATCCCGTTTATTTTCTTCATTTCGTTAATGACAATCATCCTTTCACCTAAAGGCCTTTTATAAATACTTAGCTGCCAGAACCCCAAATATGAAGTATTTGTTACTCTTCCTTTAAGACAACTTTTAATTAAGACAATCCTCTATTGCCGTGATGAGGCCAAACTCAGGCTGAAGGATCAACACCTCCTATTCCATCTGGGTAGCATCTAATCTGATAGTATGAACATCTCCTCTCTTTTTCCATTACCCATTCTGGTTGCCCTCTAAGCCCTCTCTTTTTCTCACCTACCCATCACCTTCAACTGGTTCTTCTCCTCCTTCCCTTTATTCCTTGGTCCACTGTCCTCTTCTATTAGATTCTTCCCTCTTCAGCACTTCACCCCTTCTACCTATCCCATCCCAGCTTTTTACCTCATCATGCCTCCCTCACACCCACCCTCTCACGTTACCCCTCACCTGGATTCATCCATCACCTGCCAGTTCGTACTTCTTCCCCATCCCACCTTCTTATTCTGGCTTCTTCACCTTTCCGTTCCAGTCCTGATGAAGGGTCTCGGCCTGAAACATCGACTGTTTATTCCCCTCCATAGATGCTGTCTGATCTGTTGAGTTCCACCAGCATTTTGTATGTGCTGCTCAAGATTTCCAATATCTGGAGTATCTCTTGTGTTTAATCTTTAATAGCCGCTAATTTAACAAGCTTCTGGTCATTGTTCAGAATACTTCCTTTTTTGTCATATAGCTTAAGATTTATTATTCTTTCATGAAATGTTTTAAGATACTTTATACTTTTAAGATACCTTATAAATTCATTTAATTTTAGTATTAAGAACACAGGCAATGGTAGTTAGTTACACGTGTTAACATGTTGACGTTATCTGTATCAAGCTCATTTGGACAATAACTAAATTCCTATTTCCCCAATTCTGAAAGACTACTGAGAAAGAAAAAAGAATTTATATCTCTGTATTAGTCCAGCCGAGCCTCACAGAAACATTTCAAACACTTCCCACACAAACAAGAGTAGAAATGTTAACTGATTTCAACATGATGAGGAGGAACCTGGCACTTATTTGTGTATCGGTTAGCTGGTGGTCACAGGAGCTGTTGGAAACTCTTGTCCAGAACAAGTATTAATGATTAAGCCAAGTGATGGTCCTGTCCTAGATGAGAATTTTCAACAGCTCCTGTGGCCACCAGCCAAAATTTCACCTCTGGGGAAGCAAAGCTGACCAGAACTGCACTCTGTCTCTTTTCTACAAAGCAATATCTCAACCTTCCCTCTTACTGAGACCTAACTGAGAACTGTGGTTTTAAAGGCAGGCCAGCTTTCGTTACTCTTTCATCAGATGCCTTCTGAAGCACAACCGATGTCAACAGCTTGTTTCAAGTATTGCAGGTAAGCCCTGGGCATCAATTTCTATTTATCTTTTGTCTTTTTTAAGCACATTCAGCTTCAAATCACTTGAGTCTGGCAAACTCTACCCCAAGGAATGATTTTTAGTGGTAATATTCCCAGTAGGCAAACATGTCAGCTATTTTCTGCACAATAAACAGCAACGAGATGTATCAACTGACACTTTTATTTTTGGTTGCACTGAGGTTTGTTGACTGTCTTGGGATATTTTTTATTCACAAGCATTCAGATTAACATCACTTCCACCTTTAATTCTCACTTTGTACTGAACTGAACAGTCAAATTCACATATGGTATTCCAGGAGAAGGACTGAATGAACAAATCTGACATGAATTTGAGAATGCTACTTACTCAGCAGTAAGAAAGTAGTATAAGAATAAGATGGCGCATTGTGGCGACTTTGTGCATGCAGCTCCAAATCGAATCAAGTATTCTCGATTCGCACAACGACAGCTGAAATGCACAGTCATAGCCATGGGTACTTAGATAAGCAGCATCATTTTAAGATGTTTAAAAATCTATCAACACTCAAAATTGACAAACCTTGGACAGCAGACTCAAGTGCACCCAGCTGCATTTTCCCTGTAAGAAAATGGAAAGAGTGATGCTGCTCTGGTCTACAGGTATGACTGAAACACAAAGGCTTTAGATTTCCACGCCCAACTATTCTGCTGGCAAATGTACAGTCTTTGGAAAATAAAATTGAAGAACTCAGAGCAAGATTGCTGTGCCAAAGGGACATCAGGGAATGTTATGTAATTTGCTTTATGGAAACAGGTCTCACACCAGCAATTTCTGTAGTTTCACCATTCTCTACAAAGCCAGGACAGCTCAGTCTTTTAAAGGTAGAGGAGTTAGAGTATGTTTTTTTGATTAACTCATCATGATGCACAAACAGGAAGGTTCTGTCTCAGTCTGGCTGACCCAACCTGGAACATCTAGTGGTCAAGTGTCATCCATTTTGTCTGCTGAAGAAGTTTTCTGTCATCCTGGTAGTGGTGTACATTCCACTTCAGGCCAACATTAGACAGGCACTGAAGGTGTTGAGCAACATAAACTGCCCATCCTGGTGCCTTCCTAATCATTGTAGAAGATTGCAACCAGGCCAATTTGAAAAAAAAACACATGAGAACAACTACCAGCAACATCTCACCTGTGAAACCAGAGGAGCCAACACACTTGTCCACTGTTACACCACCATCAAGAACCCTTACCTTGCCATCCCACACTTGCACTTTGGAAAGTCCAATCACCTGGCTGTACTTCTACTCCTAACATATAGGCAGAGAAAAGATTGAAGCACCAGTGTTGAAGACCAAGAAAATATGGTCAAGGGAGGCGAAGGAGCACTTACAGGACTGTTTTAAGTTGGTGGACTAGGCGATATTCAGGGATTCATCTTTAAATCTGAATGAATATGCCACTTTTGTCACTGACTTCATAAAGACTTATGTGTGCCTTCAAGAACATACTGAACATAACCAAACAAAAAGCCATAGATAAACCAGGAGGTTCATAGTCCATTAAGGACTAGATCTGTGGCATTCAAGATCCAGAATTGTGAAAGAAATCCAGGTATGACCTATAGAAGGCTGTCTTAAGGGTGGAAAAAGAAATTTCTATTGAGGTTAGTGACAGAATTGGATGCACATCAGCTCTGGCAGGGTTTGCAGTTCATTTTTCCTTCAAAGGGAAATATAACGTCATGAGTTTATGCGCACTTTGAAAGGGAGAGTAAAACTACACCTGTATGAATCCCTGCAACATCTGGTGACCCTCTGATCTCTGTCTCTGAGGCCAATGTCAGAACATCTTTCAACAAGGTGAGCCCTCACAAGGTATCAGGCCCTGATAGTGTACCTGGTAGGGCTCTGAAAACCTGTGCCAACCAAATGGCAGGAGTGTTCAACAACGTCTTCAATCTCTCACTGCTGTAGATGGATGTTCCCATCTGCTTCAAAAGGGCGACAATCTTTCCAGTGCCCAGGAAAAGCAGGGTGAGCTCTCTCATTGACTATCACCCATTGCACTCACATCTACTGTGATGAAGTGCTTTGAGAGGTTGGTCATGGCCAGAATCAGCTCCTGCCTAACCAAGGATCTCGACCTGCTGCAACTTGCCTATCGCCACAATAGTTTACAGTAAGTGCAATCTTATTGGCTCTCCACTCGGAGTTGGATCACCTGGATAATTATAATACCATGTCAGGCTGCTGTTTATTGTCTACACTCAGCGTTCAACACGATTATACCATTAGTTCTAATGAACAAGCTCCAAGACCTGGGTCTCTGTAGCTCCCTTTGCAATTGGATCCTTGACTTCCTCATCAGGAGACCACTGTCTGTGTGGATCAGAAGAAAAATCTCCTCTTCACTGACAGTCAACACTGGCGCACCTCAAGGATGTGTGCTTCAAGTTCAAGTTGTTTTTATTGTCATTTCGACCATAAACTGCTGGTACAGTACACAGTAAAAACGTAACAATGTTCCTCCAGGACCCTGGTGCTACATGAAACAACACAAAACTACACTGGACTATGTGAGACAGCACAAGGCTACACTAGACTACGTAAAACAATATAAAAACTGTACTAGACTACAGACCTGCACAGGAGTACATAAAGTGCACAAAACAGTGCAGGGCAGTACAACAATTAATAAATAAGACAATAGGCACAGTAGAGGACAAATTACAATGTCAGTCTAGACTCTGAGTTTTGAGGAGTCTGATGGCTTGGGAGAAGAAACTGTTGCACAGTCTGGTCGTGAGAGCCCGAGTGCTTCAGTACCTTTTGCCAGATGGCAGGAGGGAGAAGAGTTTGTGTGAGGGGTGCGAGGAGTCCTTCACAATGCTGTTAGCTTTGCGGGTGCAGCGTGTGGTGCAAATGTCTGCAATAATGGGAAGAGAGACTCCGATAATCTTCTCAGCTGACCTCACTAACCGCTGCAGGGTGTTGCTCCTCCAACCTGAGTTTGGCCTCATCATGGCAGAAGAGGGGGCCATGTATGGACATACACTCATCCCTGCAAGCATAAGTCCTTGTCCCTATACCTCCTCTCTTACCACCATTCAGGGCCCCAAACAGTCCTTCCAGGTGCGGCAACACTTCACTTGTGAGTCTGTTGGGGTCATCTATTGCATCCGGTGCTCCCAGTGCAGCCTCCTCTATATCGGCGAGACCCGACACAGATTGGGGGCCGCTTCGTCGAACACCTCCGCTCCATCCGCCACAACAGACAGGATCTCCCGGTTGCCACCCACTTCAACTCTGCTTCACATTCCCATTCGGATATGTCCATACATGGCTTCCTCTACTGCCATGATGAGGCCAAACTCAGGTTGGAGGAGCAACACCTCATATACCGTCTGGGTAGCTGCCAGCCCCTTGGTATGAACATCGAATTCTCCAACTTCCGGTGTTTCCCTCCCTCTCCCTTTCACTATCCCACTTTCACTCAGCCTCCTCTTCTAGCTGCCTGTCACCTCTCTCATGATTCTGCCTTCTTCTACTACCCATAGTGCTTTCCCCTTTCATTCCTTCTTCACCTTTCTGGCCTATCCCCTCCCTGCTTCCCTTCCCCCACCTCTTGATCTTTCCTCTGATTGGTTTTTCACCTGGCACCTTCCACCCTCCCCCCACCTTCTTTATAGGGCCTCCGCCCCCTCCTTCTTCAGTCCTGACAAGGGTCTCGGCCCGAAACGTTGACTGCTCATTTCAACGGATGCTGCCCGACCTGCTGAGTTCATCCAGCTTGTTTGTAATTCTGAATGTTATTTGCTTACTTTTTATTGTTTGCATGGTTTGATTTTTCCCCAGCACATTGGGTGTTTGTCAGTCTTTTTTTAATGAGTTCTATTGGGTTTCTTTGGTTTGTGGCTGCCTGTAAGGAGACAAATCTCAAGGTAGTATTGTATAGAGTATACATACTCTGATAATAAATGTACTTTGAACCTTGAACTTTGACACTCACAAAATTTTTTGTTAGAATGGAGAGCATTCTAACTAGTTGCAGCACCATTTGGTATGGTTGGGCCTCTGTACAGGATCAGAAAAAGCTGCAGAAAGTTGTAAACACAGTCAGCTCCATCATTGACACTAGCTGCGCTGGCAAACAGGACACCTTCAAACAACGCTGTCTCAAAAAAGCAGCATCCATTATTAAAGACCCCCATCATGCAGAACATGCCCTGTTCTCATTGTTACCATCAAGTAGGAGGTACAGGAATCAGAATCAGATTTAATACCACCGGCAGCTGTTTTGAAACTTGTAATCCTTATGGCGGTAGTACAATAAAATACATGATAAATAAATGACAAGGGAAAAAACTAAATTACAGTAAGTATATATATATATATACATATATATATATATATATATATATATATATATATATATATATGTCTATTAAATAGTTCGGTTAAAGTAAGTTAAAAAAGAGGCTTGAACAGAGGCTGAAAACACAAACTCAACATTTTAGGAACATCTTTCCCTCTGCCATCAGTTTTCTGAATGGAAAATAAACCCATGAACATTATCTCAGTATACACACACACATATATACTGTACACCCCTGGTCAAAATGTCTGTTACTATGAATATCTAAGCAAGTAAAAGGTTACCTGATTTCCAAAAGGCATAAAGTTAAAGATGACACATTTCTTTAATATTTTAAGCAAGGTTACTTTTTTATTTCCATCTTTTACAGTTTCAAAATAACAAAAAAGGAATAGGACCCAAAGCAAAAGTTCGGGCACCCTGCATGGTCAGTATTTAGTAATACCCCCTTTGACAAGTACCACAGCTTGTAAACACTCTCTGTATCCAGTTAAGAGTCTTTAAATTCTTGTTTGTGGCATTTTCGCCCATTCTTCCTTGCAAAAGATTTCTAGTTCTGTGAGATTCTTGGGCCGTCTTGCATGCACTGCTCTTTTGAGGTCCATCCACAGATTTTCGATGATAATTAGGTTGGGGGACTGTGAGGGCCATGGCAAAACGTTCAACTTGCCCCTCTTGAAGAGGTCCATTGTGGATTTTGAGGTGTGTTTAGGATCATTATCCTGTTGTAGAAGCCATCCTCTTTTCATCTTCAGCTTTTTTACAGATGGTGTGATGCTTGCTTCCAGAATTTGCTGGTATTTAATTGAAATCATTCTTCCCTCTACCAGTGAAATGTTCCCTGTGCTACTGGCTGCAATACAAGCCCAAAGCATGATCGATCCACCCCGTGCTTAACAGTTGGAGAAGTGTTCTTTTCATGAAATTTTGCACCCTTTTTTCTCCAAACATACCTTATTGCAGCCAAAAAGCTTTATTTTAACTTAATCAGTCCACAGGACTTGTTTCCAAAATGCATCAGGCTTGTTTAGATGTTCCTTTGCAAACTTCTGACGCTGAATTTTGTGATGAAGACGTTGGAAAGGTTTTCTTCTGATGACTCTTCCATGAAGGTCATATTTGTGCAGGTGTCGCTGCACAGTAGAACAGTGCACCACCACTCCAAAGTCTGTTAAATCTTCCTGAAGGTCTTTTGCAGTCAAACGGGGGTTTTGATTTGCCTTTCTAGCAATCCTACAAGCAGTTCTTTCAGAAAATTTTCTTGGTCTTCCAGACCTCAACTTGACCCCCACCATTCCTGTTAACTGCCATTTCTTAATAACATTACAAACTGAGGGAACGGCTATCTGAAAATGTTTTGCCATCTTCTTATAACCTTCTCCTTCTTTGTGGGCATCACTTACTTTAATTTTCAGAGCACTAGGCAGTTGCTTAGAGGAGCCCATGGCTGCTGATTGTTGGGACAAGGTTTGAGGAGTCAGGGTATTTATAAAGCTTTGAAATTTGCATCACTTGGCCTTTCCTAATGATAACTGTGAACAAGCCATAGCCCTAGCAAGCTAATTAAGGTCTAAGACCTTGGTAAAAGTTATCTGAGAGCTCTTGCCCAAACTTTTGCATGGTGCTCCTTTCCTTTTTATCACTCCAAAATTGTACAAAACAGAAATAATACACTAATCTTGTTTAAAATGTTGAAAAGAATGTTTCATCTTTAACTTTGACTTTTGGAGATCAGTTCATCTTCTACTCATTTAACTATACACACACACATACACACTTCTCTTTGTAATTTATAGTTCTTATTATTCTGCATTGCAGTGTACTGCTGCAAAAATACAACAACTTTCACAATATATGACAGTGATATTAAACCCGATTCAGATTCTAAAATGCCTTCTGATCTTTGAAAATGCCTCATGCTGTCTGGACTGGGCAGATACTAACTAATGACATTAGAAGCTGTATAATCGACAGGAGGAACAGTCATATTTGCTGTTTACTGGAATCAGTGGTGAGAGATTAAAAGAATAAGGCTGTGTAGAATTATCTGATAAGGTGAGTGCTGTCTGAAATTACAAAAGATTTGTTAGGTCTGGATTTACCAAAAAGAAATGAGAAAACCTTACTGCTGACAGAGCTCTTGATCTACAAAGGTGAACTTGAATGTGCAGTGATGCTCTCAGCCTCTGGCAGTGGCCATTCTGAAACAGAGATGAGTTGTTGCCATTGACTATTTCATCAAGCACTTACTCCCAATTATTTACTATTAGTGCATATTATTTGCTATTTCTCTGTCCCAGAAAGCTTTGATTTACAACAAAGAGCAGTCCTTTCATAACATTAATTGACATTCCATCCACTGTATCTCATATCTTCACTTGTCTAGCGTAAACATCAAGTATAAGGACTAATGTGTGGAGAGCTGGTTATTTTAAACCAATACACCATCACTGCTGCTTTGTAACAATTATAAAATTACTGCTACAAATACATCTTATTCAGAGAAATTTTCGGTATTCTTAAGGTATTTTCTTCTTTTTACTGCATTTCACTGCAATAGCCACTTCTTCTAAAAGAGCAGTAAAGCGGCAAACTCTTCTGCATTATTCAGCCTACTATTGGTTCACTCACATACTTTTTGAGTGAACCTTAAAGAACCCCTGGTAATGCCCGCAGTAGTCGGGACAACATCTCACCCTCAATAATAACATTTGGAATTATTGAGCAGTGCTCTGCTGCTTCAGTTATATTTTTGACACTTCAATTAACAGTGCATTTTGAAATAAGAAATTTACCACTTTGTATAATGTGGCAAACAGCAACTAAATGCAAATATTATTTTATGTTGTTCTTTATTAACAAACTTCAGGAGAAAAAGCAAATAAAGTTATAAGCAATTTTATGTAAGGACTTACACAAAGATGTGCAACTCATGCCACACCCAACCTTTGTGCTGTTGAGATGCGCAGCAGCTGGATGACAGTAAGTGCTTTCCCATTCCTATGATATGGAAACAATCTACTCCACATTGTTAATGTTCTTTACAACATTCTGTTTGAAGATACAATGCCTGCTTCCAAACAATGCATAGCAGACTAAATTGATACAGTTAACTGCAAGTACCAAGTAGCAACCTGCCACTAGCATAATCTTCATTGCCGACCTGTTAATTCCAATGAAACCTAAACTCCTGTTGTCAGTGCTATAAATCAGTGATACCATAACAGTATAGTAGCACTTAATTCAACATCGATAAGTCTGGTGATTTCATGAAAATTCATGTTTTCATGTCTTGTTTTAAAAGTGACTTTCTGAGGCTATGATATGGTAACATCCATCTACTATGAAAACCTGTATTATCCTTCAGACATGCACCATGTCAACACTGAGAGTCATGTTACTGTGGGATCATATACTATCAAGTCCATTCTGCCAACTTTCATCCACTCCCACTCTGATATTCTGACTTTCTGCATTATGACTGCACCATCAGTAAGTGCTTTGACAGGCTGGTCATGGCACACATTAAGTCCAGCCTTCTAGATAACCTCAACCCACTGCAATTCACCTACCACCGAAACAGGTCTATGCAGACTCTGTCTACCTCACCATGCACCCATTTTACTGGACAGTAAAAGCACTTACAGTATGTTAGACTATTGTTTATTGCCTTCAGTTCAACCTTCAATACTTTCATTCCAAGCAAATCCATTGCAATGCTCCTAGAGTGGGATTAAATATTTCCCTTTGCAGCTGCACCTTGACTTGGTGATCCACAGATCAGAATTAGTTAGGACGGCCGGCAACATCTCCACCACAATTATCCTCAGAACTGATGCCCCATCAGGCTGTGCCATCTGCTCCCCACTTTAATTTCCGTACACTCATGACTGTATGGCTAGGTTCTGCTTTAATTCCATATACAAGTTTGCAGATGGCACCACTTTAGTGGGCTGAATATCAAATAACTATGAGTGAGAGTACAGCAAGGAGATAGCCTTCTTTAATTACTTTTATATACCTTTTGAATTTATCATGTATGTGTTGACATGAACTATCCCAAACAGTTTATAGTAAAATCAATAAACAAGATTGAGAAAACAGGGTAGAAAAGGAGGAGCAGAAACATTTTTGCTTATGTCTCTGCAAGACTAAGTAAGTTGTGGTACTGCCTGAGTTCATACTATTTGATGTAAATAGCGAACAGATGCAAATGGAGTGAAGCATTGGTTTGAACCTAAATTTGGGTCAGTGTAGTGAAAGGATTGATGCTAAATCAAACTGACCATATATGCAATGGAGTGTAAGGCTCTTCAAGTTGATTATATTCTCATATTTTACTTTCTTGTAGCTTTTACTCCTTTTGTTCATGCCACGTTAAATTACTTGCTTTTAATGAGATGTCTGCTGTTTTTGGTATCTTCAAGCAAGGCCATGAGCTCTTCTGCTGGCTGAACTCTTTCTGCCTTGTTAGGTTTATTTATGATATAGTCTTTAGCTCATGGTTGACTGGGAGATTCAAACGAGTCAAATGAAAGTTACCAAATAAGTGTGGGCATTGAGATTATATTGTTTTGCCTACCGGCAGTTTTTTTTAAAAAATCAAAAAGTGTGATCTAACAAGCTCATCTTTTCCAGTAAATGCAAGCCTCTTTAACCTGACAACCATAGCTCAGGAAAAGGGATGGGACTAGCAGCGGTAACTGAGTCAATGGGAGATGTGATGCATCAATAAAGGACAGACTAGCCTGAAGCAAAAACACTTGTCGGTGAAATGGGACATCATGAGCTGGCCAACAAGAGAGGGTTCAGCTAGAGTCCAAGGATAAAAGTTTAAAGTAGACTGATGAACAAAAGCTTGATTGGCCATCAGATGAAATGAAAGTCAAATGGTCATTAATAGAATTACATAACTAAGATAAAATCTGCAGTATCATGGGCTACATACGACCTCTTGCTGAAAATTCAGCTCTTTTTCTTTATTTTTTCATACTCGAACACAACGTCTCAACTTCACTGGGATACAGAGAGTAAACAATCATAGTACAACTATAATAATAATCATTTAATAATGTTTTCAACAAAGAAACCATTTAACTGGTTTGCATTAGGTTCATTAGTTGAATAAAGAATTTGATGCGGTGTGCTTGTACGACATGCGACAAAAACATCAACATTCAACAATTCTAAAAAATAAAGATTTATTTAAGAATAAAGTTTGAGGTTAAAGTATGGATATGGAATAAAATATACATTAAAACACAAATACCCACATGTATTTATATTTACATAGTGGTTTAAAGAGTTTGCATTACAGTGTAATAACTGAGGTAATACATAGAGAGGGGTGGGAGAGGAGGGGGCTGATCAACCAGTATAGAGGAGTGATGTATTTTCCTGAGTTAAGTAGAAAACGAGCTTCAAGATCTCTTAAACTATAATCTTTATTTCATGTACCTTTGTGCCCCTTCATACAGAAATCATCCTGGGCATTTTTCTCTGACAAGAACATGCCCAAATATGAGTCAAAGGCTGTGAGTGAAGTATACATCATAGAGAAAGGTAATCTCTGTTACTACAAAAACTTGTCTTGGAGTACAGGAATAGGTTAACAACTTAAAGCTGTTATGTAAAATATTACTATAAAAGCGGAATGATAAAGAGTCAACCCTCGAGCACCAACAATTCCCTGTGTAGGTATATATTTTCACCCGGGAGATTTAAATTTATAATTGAAGATGTGTCACAGCAAGGACACTAAAGTGCATGAAATAAAAAAATAGAAATTGTTGGAAAAATTCAGCAGGTCAGAAAGCATATGTAGAGAGAGAGAGAAAATGAGAGAAACAGAGTCAATGCTTCATCAGAGTTAGGAAACGAAGAGATTTTAAACTGCACCAGGTGGGAAGAGGAGGAGAGAACGTTGGAAATGTCAGTCACAGGGCAGGAAGAAAGAAAAACTGCAGTGCCAATGATATGGCTGCTGGCTGAAAATGGCTCATGCGAGTTTCTTAATTGTGAATGATCCGTCAAGTGGAAGTGAAAACAGGAGTGAGAAAGAGGGGGAGATACAATCCTGGAACTCTGACTTACAGAACCCCTTGGCAGAAACTGTTGTATCCAATGCTGAGACCTGACAACTGTTCCCTGCCTAATCTAAAGATCAGATTTTGTTCCTCAAATTGTATTTGGCTCTATTAAAATACTGTAAGAGGCCAAAGGCAGAGAGGACAAAGTGGGAGTGGGATAGAGAACTAAAATGATAGGCAAATGGCAACTTATGGTTGTCCCTGTAGACTGAATGGAGCTGTTCTGTAAAACATTCACCCTATCTGCGGTGGATTTTCCAATACAGAAAATGCCACATTGTTAGGTACCAAATGCATCATAGTAAATTGGAAGAAGTAAAGTGAATTGGTGGGTTGACCTGAAGGAAATCATTGGACCTTTGATGACGGAAATAGAAGAGGTAGAAAAAAAAAGGTGTTGCATCTGCTGTGGTTGTATGGGGGAAGGAGGAGAGTGTGAGTAGGAAGAGAAGAATGTAACAGGGAATGGTGGAGAGAATGGTCTTTCCTTTCTTGATTCCTCTTGCAGAAAACAGGAGATGAGGGCAAATCTAGTGAATGTTGAATGTGAATGAAATTACAAAAGATAACCTATTGTGTGTGGAGAAGAGAGGGAGTTGAGATGAGAAGGTATAAGAGGGATATACTCTACTTTTGTAAAGAAACTCACAAACAAATGCAAGGATAGGATTTTCCTACCTGACTTACTTTATTATTCATACATAATAAACTGTAGGACACATGCCTTGAATATTTCATAACAAATGAAAACAGAAAACCCTAGAAATATCTTGCAGGTCAGGAAGTATCTATAGAAAACAAAGAGTTAATATTTCAAGTCAAAGTCTAGATGGATTTTCAATGCAAATACTTATTTTATTGCAGGAGGTGGAAAGTTTTAGATAAGGATTTAATTCAGCAGGGCTATATAGTAAACACGAGGAAATCTGCAGATGCTGGAAATTCAAGCAACACACACAAAATGCTGGTGGAACACAGCAGGCCAGGCAGCATCTATAGGGAGAAGCAATGTTGATGTTTCGGGCTGAGACCCTTTGCCAGGACTAACTGAAAAGAAAGATAGTAAGAGATTTGAAAGTAGGAGGGGGAGGGGAAAATGCCAAATGATAGGAGAAAACTGGAGGGGGTGGGGTGAAGCTGAGAGCCGGAAAGGTGATTGGCAAAAGGGATACAGAGCTAGAGAAGGGAAAGGATCATGGGATGGGAGGCCTAGGGAGAAAGAAAGGGGGAGGGGAGCACCAGAGGGAGATGGAGAACAGGCAGAGTGATGGGCAGAGAGAGAAAGTAAAAAAGGGAGGGGAAAAAAAACCTAAATATATCAGGGATGGGGTAAGAAGAGGAGGAGGGGCATTAACGGAAGTTAGAGAAGTCAATGTTCATGCCATCAGGTTGGAGGCTACACAGCCGGTATATAAGGTGTTGTTCCTCCAACCTGAGTGTGGCTTCATCTTGACAGTAGAGGAGGCCATGGATAGACATATCAGAATGGGAATGCAAAGGGCTATATAGTAACTATGTTTGAAACAACAAGCAAGTGAACAGAGGTTGCTTTGTTGATAAAAAATGAAATAAAATCCTTAGAAAGAAATGACATGGGATCAGAAGATGCAGAATCTTTGTGGCTCGAGTTAAGAAACTACAAGTATAAAAGACCCTAATGGGAATAATATAAATGCCTCTGAACAGTAGCCAGGACTTGAGCTACAAATTACAATGGGAGATAGAAAAGGAATATAAAAGGATCAATGATATGATGGTCATGGAGGATTCAATATGCAGGTAGTCTGAGAAAATCAGCTTGGTGCTAGTTTCCAAGAGAGGGAATTTATGAAATGCCTATGAAATGGGTTTTTAGAGCAGCTTGTGCTTGATCCCACTAGGGAAATGCAATTGTGAACTGTGTGTTATGTATTGACCCAAATTTGATTTGGGACCTTAAGGTAAAGGAACCCTTAGGAGAAAGTGACGATAATATGCTAAACTTCACCTTCCGTTTGAGAAGGAGAAGCTAAAAGCAGATGTATCATTATTACAATGGAGTAAAGTGAATTACAGAGACATGAGTGAGGAGCAGGTCAAAGTTGACTGGAAAGAGCGCTAGCAGGGGAGACTACAGAACACAGGTAGCTGGTCTTTCTGGGGGAAATTCAGAAAGCACAGGATAGATTCATCCCAGAAATGAAGAAGTATTCTAAAGGGAGAATGCCAAGAGAAAGAGTTTGTGCCTTTTAGAGCAGCTGGTATTCAAATCCACAAGGGAAGAGACAAATCTTGTATGCCAGTCCTGATGAAGGGTATTGGCCTAAAACATTAACTGTTTACTGCCTCTTCATATGCCACTTGACTTAATGAGTTCCTCCAGTATTTTGAGTGTATTGTCTGGATTGGGTGTTGTGTATTGAAGCAGAACTAATGAGGAAGCTTAAGGTAAAGGAACCCTTAAAAGGTAATGATCATAGTATGATAAAATCTCACCCTGCAATTTGAGAAGAAGCTAAAATCAGATGTATCAATATTACTGTTGAGCAAAGGGAGCTACAGAAACAAGAAAGAAGAGCTGGATAAAGTCAATTGGAAGGGGATACTAGCAGGTACAACAGTAGAGCATCGATGGCTAGAGTTTCTGGGACTAATTTTGAAGATGCAAGATTGATTGATCCCAAAGAAGAAATCTAAAGGGTAGATGAGACAACTGTGGCTAACAAGGAAAATCAAAGACAGAATAAAAGTAAAAGAGAAGGCAGACAACATAGCAAAAAATATTGGGAAGCTGGAGGATTGGGAAGCTTTTTAAAAAAAAAACAAAATAAGGTAATTAAAAATCAATAAGGAGAGAACATCTAGCCAATAATATAAAAGAGCATAGTAAATGTTTTATTTCATATATTTAAAGAATAAAAGATAGGCAAGAGTGGACATTGGACCACTGGAAAACTAGGCTGGAGAGGTAGTAATGGGGAACTAAGAAATCATGAACCAACTGAATAAGTATTTTGCATAGGACTTTGCTGTGGAAAACACCAGCTGTATGCTGGAAATTTGAGAGTGTCAGGGGCCAGAAGCGAGTATAATCACAATTACTAAGGAGAAGGTGCTTAGGAAATTGAAAGGCCTACATATAGGTAAGTCACCTGGACCACATGGACCAGATTTCTGAACTAGATGGCTGAGGAGATTGTGGAGGCATTAGTGGTGATCTTTCAAGAATCACTAAATTCAGGAATGGTTCCAGAGGAATGGACAATCACAAATGGCAGACCACTCTTTAAAAAGGGAGGGAGGCAAAAGACAGGAAATTTCAGGCCAGTTAACCTGACCAGTGATTGTCAAGATGTTAGAATCCATTAGGCAAAGGAGAGTTAGTTGATGTTGTTTACTTGGATTTTCAGAAGGCTTTTGCCAAGGTGCTATACTTGAGGCTGCTAAGGATGTAAGAACCTATGATATTACATAAAAGATACTAGCATGGACAGAGATTGACTGACTGGAAGAAGGAAAAAAATGGGAATAAACAGGTCCTTTTCTGCTTGGCTGCTGGCAACTAGTAATGTTCCGTAGGGGTCAATGTTGGGTCTGCTACTTTTCACATTATATGTTAATGATGTAAATACTCAATTTGATGGCGTTGTGACCAAATTTATAGACGATGCAAAGATAGATGGAAGGTCAGGTAGTATTGAGGAAACAGAGAGTCAAGGACTTAGATGGATCAGGAGAATGGACAAAGTGGCAGATGAAACAGTGTGGGGACATGTACGTTCATGCAGTTTGGAAGGAATAAAGTTCTGCAATATGTTCTAAATTCAGGAATCAGAGGTAGAAAGGGACTTGGCTGCCCCAATGCAGGATTTCATAAATGTTAGCTTGTAGGTTGACTCGATGGTAAAGAAAGCAAATACAATGTTATCATTCATTTTAAAAGGACTAGAATATAAAAGCAAAGGATGTAATATTGTACTGAGGCTTTCTAAGGTGTTGATCAGACCATTTTTGAATATTGAGAGCAGTTTTGGGCCCCTTATCAAAGAAAGTATGTGCTGACATTGGCGAAAATCCAGAGGAGGTCTACAAGAATGATCACTGGAATGAAAGTGTTAGCATGTGAGGAGCACATGATAGCTTTGGGCCTGTACTTGCTGGAGTTTAGACAAATGATGAGGGGATCTCATTAAAGCCTATCTAATATTGGAAGGCTTAGAAAGAGTGTACATGGACAGGATGTTTCCATTAGTGGGGGAGTCTAGCGCCAGAGGTCACAGCTTCTGAATAGAACAATATAGAACAGAGATGAAGAAGAAGCCAGAGGTCACAGCTTCTGAATAGAACAATATAGAACAGAGATGAAGAAGAATTTCTTTAGACAAGGGGTAGTGAATCTATGAAATTCTTTGCTTTGCAAGACAAATCATTGAGTATATTGGAAGCAGAAGTTGGCAGGTTCTTGACTGGTTAAGGCATTAAATGTCACGGGCAACAGGGAAATAAATCAACCATGAATGCATGGCAAAGCAATCGATGGGTCGAATGGCCTAATTCTGCTCATTTGTCTTATGGTCTTATGAAGAGTGAAATGGTAGAGGGTTGGAGGTGGAACGATATTTTGTGACCTGTTTAGACACAGAATGTGTCAGTGGATGGTGGTGCCTTTACTCAGAAAGTATTGTGAAGAGAAAGTGTTAACTCAAATGGTGAAGTGTGTAATAGATCTATCGGGAACGTGTAGTGAAATGTAATGCTTTTTTTTGTGAAATGTTGTCACTTATTCCTGTGCTAACCAAATTCCTGACTGAGTCATAAACACAGATTGCAGGTGCTGGAAATCCAGAGCAACAGTCACAAAATGCTGGAGGAGCCCAGCAGGTCAGCCGCCATTTATTGAGTGGGGTAAGCCGTCGATTTTTCAGACCAAGGCCCTTCATCAAGACTGGACCAAGATTCCTCAACAGATCTAATGAAGAATCTCAGCCCAAAACATCGACTGCTTATTCCCCTTCATGGATGCTGCCTGACCTGCTGAGTTCCTCCAGTATTTTGTATGTGATGCTCCTGAGGGAGTTAAGAGTCCGTTCCTTGCCAGGCCATTCCCACGAACATGATAAGAATGAAATCGAATCCAGATTGATGAAAAGCAGCCATAGATGTGTGAGACTCCCATCTTATTTCTCTCTGAGGTCTTGATAAGATAAACTAATTGGCCTTCTTTTCTTGCTGCCTCACTGATGTACTGAGTATACAAACCTAGGATGTAGCCTGACAAGACAACAATTTAGGCTGATGCAGTAAGTGAAAATACCTTAAGTAATTTAGATGAAACTTTCAGCAAAACAATTTGTTCACTGCTTCCTTTACTGCTGCACACTGTTCTTGAGCTGCTGGCAGATTTATAGTGCTTTTAAAAATAACAGCATTGTTACACAGAGGATTCCTGAGGGGAAGTCAGCTACTGGTGTAGTTCCAACATGAACTACACCAGAGGTGAGTCAAGTAATATTTACATTAATTTACCCCAGGAAATATGTGTCCAACTCCCTTTACTGGTGAATGATCAAACTTTCTGGCATGACAACTTCAATAATGGTACCCAGGAAATTTAAAACACCAATACAAAAGGCTCAGAAGCAGCTGATGTATGAAATGGAAAATTCAGAGCTGCTGTGACTCTAACTCTTCTCAAGTACAAAATGAGCGTAGAAGGAGTTTAAACAAAGGTTTAAGAAGTATGGAGAAACTAAGGAGAAATGTTCTTCTTCAAATAAATTCTGTTCCATTGATGGACGACTAATGCACTAAAAGCACTATATTTCTCACATCTTTCTCCAGCATTTGCAGCCTCCAACACATGAACTCTTTATAGAACTGCTTTGTTGCTCAGTCATGTGAACAAAATATAATCAGACAACAGAGATGTGGCAACAAAGCTATACGAAATTGATCTCATTAGCATCAATTAGATCAGATTTTGCAAATAATTGAGGCTGCTCGGCCTACCATTAACATACTTCGTACTTGAAGGAAAACCTAAAATTCTTTGCTTATGTAAGAAAAACTCCTCTCAAGTTATAATTCTGGAAAAAATGGTTTCCCTTCCATTTTGTTTGCTTATAAACAACTATTTCATTGTTGGGCATCAGGTTTAAATTGAGTCCTTCACAGACATCCCACCTCTCACAGAAGTTCTGGGAGACTCCCACATATTGATAGCGCCTCCCTGACACCTGCAAATTATATACAATATCCTGGAAATCGATTTTTTTGAGAGCGAGTGAGCGAGAGGAAGAGAGATTCAGACAGACAGACAGAGAGAGCACGTGACAGACGTAGCGAGAGAGTGACAGAGAAAGCATCCTGATTGGTCTCTCCTTGTGCTAAGTAGACCTATCAGTTTTCTCTGTGGGCGGGCTTTATAGTCGATCTCTCTCTCTCTTTTATTGTCCATCAGTTCAGTTTACTGTCCTGCAGCGCCATGGCAGAGTGTGCCAAAAAATGAAAATATAAAATGTACTTCACTACAGACCACACTAAAGTGTGCCCCTGCCTAATAGGGGTCAAAAATAATGATAGTGTTGCTCGCTGCACTGTTTGCAACAGTGACTTTTCTATTGCCCATGGTGGGTTAACTGACTGTAAAAGACATGTTGAGGTGAGTTTAACAGGTGTCATTCATTCATTAGCATAGCTAACGTTATTTAAACTAGCTGGTTAGCTGCTAAGGAGCTACTCTATTGATATCCTACGTGATGAGGCCAAACTCCCTGTAGACTTGCTTAAAGTTGGAATAGCATTTACCGGTAGCTATTAGCTTTGAAACTGCCAACAAAACACTCAACAAGGAATATTCTTTCATAATCAAATGTCCTGTATAAATACACCCTTGGAGGTTGACTGGGGTGGGTGGGTATATGGGGTTGCAGGGGCAGGGGTGGTGGTGCTACTACCTCCCTGAAATGGGTTTTTGCTGGGTGGGATGTCTGTCTTCAAGTACAAAGTTGATAATGCAATGAAGGTATGCTATACAAAACTATGTTGGACTTGGCATCAGAACACAAAACCAAGCTTACCTTAATCTGGTTTGGCTAATCAATATGAATAAAATGTTAGCTACTTAGGATAACTGAGCAACTAAATGCCTGCTTCGGGATGAAGAGCATTATATTACGTTGTTAACGTAAAGGCTAGAGCAGCACTCCACTACACCTGTAGTTCAACCTTTGTAGATCTCAGAACTTAGTATATTCCCCATCTGGTTATTACTTCAATTTGATTAGCATTGTTGACCTGAGATCAGATTGCATTCAGATCCATCTGCCTTCATAAAGAACAGAAATGGAGCTCTAACTTTATTACTTCTTACTACAACAAGTTCATTCAAATCAGTGTCCCAGCTCAAATTTTCCATTCCTCTCTCTTTATAATCAAAACATTGCCTGACATACACTTGAACATGTGTAGAAACTTTGTGCAGTCAATTGACCTAGGACTAGAAGTAAGTCTTCAATTATTATACCAAGTCAGGAATCAGATTCAGGTTTAATATCACCAGCTTAAGTCATGAAATGTGTTATCTTTGCAGTAACAGTACAATGCAATACATAATAACTGAATTACAGTAAGTGTATCTATATTAAATAGTTAAAATAAATGAGTGCAAAAATAAAAATAAAAAAGTAATAAGGTAGTGAGGACATACATGATAAATGGTAAGGCATTGAGGAATGCAGTAGAACAGAGTGATCTAGGAATAATGGTGCATAGTTCCCTGAAGGTGGAATCTCATGTGGATAGGGTGGTGAAGAAAGCTTTTGGTATGCTAGCCTTTATAAATCAGAGCATTGAGTATAGGAGTTGGGATGTAATGTTAAAATTGTACAAGGCATTGGTAAGGCCGAATTTGGAGTATTGTGTACAGTTCTGGTCTCCGAATTATAGGAAAGATGTCAACAAAATAGACAGAGTACAGAGAAGATTCACTAGAATGTTACCTGGGTTTCAGCATCTAAGTTACAGGGAAGGATTGAACAAGTTAGGTCTTTATTCTTTGGAGCGTAGAAGGTTGAGGGGGGACTTGATAGAGGTATTTAAAATTATGAGGGTGATAGATAGAGTTGATGTGGATAGGCTTTTTCCATTGAGAGTAGAGGAGATTCAAACAAGAGGACGTGATTTGAGAGTTAGGGGGCAAAAGTTTAAGGGTAACACAAGGGGGAATTTCTTTACTCAGAGAGTGGTAGTTGTGTGGAACGAGCTTCCAGTAGAAGTGGTCGAGGCAGGTTCGGTAATGTCATTTAAAGTAAAATTGGATAGGTATATGGACAGGGAAGGAATGGAGGGTTATGGGCTGAGTGCAGGCCAGTGGGACTAGGTGAGAGTAAGTGTTTGGCACAGACTAGAAGGGCCGAGATGGCCTGTTTTCATGCTGTAATTGTTATATGGTTATAGTGTTCGTGGCTTTAATGTCCATTCAGAAATTGGATGGCAGAGGGAAGAAGCTATTCCTGAATTATTGAGTGTGTGCCTTCAGGCTCCTGTACCTCCTTTCTGATGGTAGCAATCAGAACTGGGCCTGTTATAGACAATAGACAATAGACAGTAGGTGCAGGAGTGGGCCATTCGGCCCTTCTAGCCAGCACCGCCATTCACTGTGATCATGGCTGATAATATACAATCAGTACCCCGATCCTGCCCTCTCCCCATATCCCTTGACCCCACTACCTATAAGAACTCTATCTAACTCTCTCTTGAATGCATCCAGAGACTTGGCCTCCACTGCCTTCTGGGGCAGAGCATTCCACATATCCACCACTCTCTGGGTGAAAAAGTTTTTCCGCATCTCTGTTCAAAATGGCCTACCCCTTATTCTTAAACTGTGGCCTCTAGTTCTGGACTCACCCATCAGCAGGAACATGCTTCCTGCCTCCAGCATGTCCAATCCCTTAATAATCTTATATGTTTCAATCAGATCCCCTCTCATCCTTCTAAATTCCAGTGTATACAAGCCCAGTCGCTCCAATCTTTCAACATATGACAGTCCCGCCATTCCGGGAATTAACTTTGTGAACCTACGCTGCACACGCTTAATAGCACGAATGTCCTTCCTCAAATTTGGAGACCAAAACTGCACACAATACTCCAGCTGGAGTCTCACCAGGGCCCTGTACAGCTGCAGAAGGATCTCTTTACTCCTATACTCAATTCCTCTTGTTATAAAGGCCAGCATGCCATTAGCTTTCTTCACTGCCTGCTGTACCTGCATGCTTGCTTTCATTGACTGATGTACAAGAACACCTAGATCTCATTGTACTTCCCCTTTTCCTAACTTGACTCCATTTAGATAGTAATCTGCCTTCCTGTTCTTGCCACCAAAGTGGATAACCTCACATTTATCCACATTAAACTGCATCTGCCATACATTTGCCCACTCACCCAACCTGTCCAAGTCACCCTGCATTCTCATAACATCCTCCTGACATTTCACACTGCCACCCAGCTTTGTGTCATCAGCAAATTTGCTAATGTTATTTTTAATCCCTTCATCTAAATCATTAATGTACATTGTAAACAGCTGCGGTCCCAGCACCGAACCTTGCGGTACCCCACTGGTCACAGCCTGCCATTCCAAAAGGGACCCGTTAATCACTACTCTTTGTTTCCTGTCAGCCAGCCAATTTTCAATCCATGTCAGTACTCTGCCCCCAATACCATGTGCCTTAATTTTGCCCACTAATCTCCTATGTGGGACTTTATCAAAAGTTTTCTGGAAGTCCAGGTACACTACATCCACTGGCTCTCCCTTGCCCATTTTCATAGTTACATCCTCAAAAACTCCAGAAGATTAGTCAAGCATGATTTTCCCTTCATAAATCCATGCTGACTCGGACTGATCCTTCTACTGCTATCCAAATGTGTCGTAATTTCCTCTTTTATAATTGACTCCAGCATCTTTCCCATCATTGACGTCAGGCTAACCGGTCTACAATTCCCTGTTTTTCTCTCTCCCTCCTTTCTTGAAAAGTGGGACAACATTAGCCACCCTCCAATCAGCAGGAACTGTTCCTGAATCTATAGAACATTGGAAAATGATTACCATTGCATCCACGATTTCTAGAGCCACCTCTTTAAATACCCTGGGATGCAGACCTTCAGGTCCCGGGGACTTATCAGCCTTCAGACTCAACAGTCTATCCAACACCGTTTCTTGCCTAATATAAATTTCCTTCAGTTCATCCTTTACCCTAGTTCCTTTGGCCACTATTATATCTGGGAGATTGTTTGTGTCTTCCCTAGTGAAGACAGATCTAAAGTACCTGTTCAACCCGTCTGCCATTTCCTTGTTCCCCATAATAAATTCACCCATTTCTGTCTTCAATGGCCCAATTTTGGTCTTAACTATTTTTTTGCTATTCACATACTTAAAGAAGCTTTTACTATCCTCCTTTATATTCTTGGCTAGTTTACCTTCGTACCTCATTTTTTCTTGGCGTATTGCCTTTTTTGTTATCTTCTGTTGCTCTTTAAATGTTTCCCAGTCCTCCGGTTTCCCACTCATCTTTACTATGTTATACTTCTTCTCTTTTATTTTTATACTGCCCTTTACTTCCCTCGTCAGCCACGGCCGCCCCTTTCTCCCCTTAGGATCTTTCTTCCTCTTTGGAATGAACCGACCCTGCACCTTCTCCATTATTCCCAGAAATACCTGCCATTGTTGTTCCACTGTCTTCCCTGCTAGGGTACTGTTCCACTGAACTTTGGCCAGCTCCTCCCTCATAGCTCCATAGTTCCCTTTGTTCAACTGTAATACTGACACATCCGATTTTCCCTTCTCCTTCTCAAATTGTAGGTTAAAACATATCATATTATGGTCACTACCTCCTAATGGTTCCTTTACCTGGGTTCTGGGTGATGGGGGTGCTTAAGGATTGATGCTGCCTTGTTGAGTCATCGCTCCTTGACGATGTCCTGGATACTATGGAGGACACTGCCCATGATGGAGCTGACTAAGTTTACAACTCTCTGCAGCTTATTTCAATCCTGTGCAGTCGCCTTCCCCTGCTCCCCCACCCCATACCAGACCGTGATGCAGCCAGTTGCAATGCTCTCTGTGGTACATCTGTAGAAATTTGCAGTTGCTCCATATACCATGCATATTGAGTTCCAGCCATGTCATCCTACAACAGTGCTTCCCAACCTGGGGTCCATGAACCCCTCAGTTAATGGCAGGGGTCCATAGCATAAAAAAGGTTGGGAACACCCTGCTCTACAAATTGACTTTCAGTACCCAGTTATAGTTTTCCATAGAATGGTGTGATCATAATAAACTCATAATACACCTGGTATAGTGGCAATTACCATGATTCTTCTATTTTAAAGTGCACCATATTAGCTCTTGATAGGCAACTCTCTGAATGATTGATTGGAGCTCAACGTCATCCTCCCGTTAACAGATGATGACCAGGTCATTTTCATGCTACTGTAACTAAGCATCATTGTACCAATGCTTATGCTATTAGCAATACGGTGACTGATTGAACCATGAGCATTTTAAAATCAAGCTCGTGTCTCATAAAAAGTTCTTCAATATACTGCCATCAAAGCATCCTGAATTACAACATTATTAAAAAAAATGACACCTCAAATGAAGAGGAGAAAGATGAAGACAATTGTCATTGCTTACAGATGCTCATCTCATTCTCTACATCTAATACATACATCCATCATGAGGGAAAATGAAAAACATTATTTATCCTTAGGTGACAAATCCTTTTTGCAGAGGGTATGGAGCAGTTTTTTTTTTCCAGTCCTTCACTGTGAAATCACTCCCAGGGAGTAGATACTAACTATTAGTGCAGAAAATTGTTATTATTGAGTTTTATTGCAATGATAACTCCTCAGGGAAATAATTAATTGAAGAACAGTCTAAAGGTTCCTGAATCAGCCTTTGTGAGAAGGTGAGAAATTAAGTAATTTTAAACCAAAGTGAGACTGGACAGTTATTCAATGTGACATTCTCTGTCCAACTTTGGTGTGGCTAATTGTCCCATAAGTTAATAACATGCCTGACATTCATTTATTTTTCCCTTAATAAATATTATTATTGCCTGAAACAGATGGGTGGCTCTCTGTCCACACCTCACAGTCTAGTTCATCTTCTGAATTCATTTAACTATGACAATGAACTTCAAGGTGATTGAACCAAAACATTCAATATTATGAAAAATATTGGTTCTTGGTAAACTAGCTGTGATCTAAATTGTTCATCAGCTGGAGTGGCAGAGTTCATGAAGTTAACTCAAGCAAATTAGTCAGTATGACTTAAGGGTCACATGTACGTAATATGTAATTAAAAATAGACTGGGGGGGAGGAAGCAGGGAAGGCAATAATTGAAAATCATGAAAAGTTTCTGAAATAACTTGGAAGGCCTACATGGGCAATATAAAATTAGGAAAAGGAACTATTTTGACAGATTGAGTGAACTTATACCTAAAATGAGAAGCTGAGATTGATGGTTAAATAAATATTTCAGCTTATTTAGAATCTGACCAATTTTCTGACTTTTGTATTTTGTCTTCAATTGTCAAGATGTTAAACCAGAAATTCCCTCCAAAACCTCTTCACCTCCATTTCATGTTTTAAAATGTTTATGTTTTTTTTCTTTTCTTCCTTCCTAATATATGGCTCAATGTGAAATATTATTTGATCATCTTTGTTTGATTTCCTGTTACAAAGATACAATGTAAATGAAAATTGTTCTTGTTGATATTGCTGTGTTTAATAGGCTTTTCTTATTAAAATTTTATGATTGATTAGTTACAGACTAAAAATCATGCAAGGAGTCAAAAATGGAGAAAACTTAACTACTTAATTAAAATGAATTAGAGAATATAACCATATATTTTATAGAAGGGCTGTTAGTACCCTGTAATCATTGATAGGTTTATAGAGAAAGATTATAAGAAATTCAATGAACCATGCTAGAAATATAGAAAATTAATTTATCAAGATATTAGGATTGGAATTTCATATGGATTCCATTAGTCTTCCATCATTACCTGGACTAGATAAAAAAAAGTTTTGGCCATTTTATAATTTTCCTATAAAGCTCCTTCCAAAATTAGTGCAATAGATGCATAGTTCCTACCACAGCATAAGAATTGTCAATTGGTCACACTAGATTAGTCTGCAAAATAGACTGTATGCATGCAGTCTGAGTAACATTTTTACTCACAGTTTTATGAATTCATTTATACAGTGTGAGTCCATTTATATACTCTTTAAAAAAGATTTTTGATTAATGCATTTTTAAAGATTTGTTTCAATTCCAGTTTCTACAGAATTGTAGCACTTATTTACCAAAAGGAAGAACATGCATTTTAGTGGTTCTTGGGTGAAAAGTGACATTTCTTTGATGGACATGGTACCACAGAGATATTGCAGTTGACAGCGTAACTCCAATTGTCACTGTTGTGGCATCAGTAGTACACTATAACTGACTAATAGCACAGAAAGGGCACAAACTGCTTCCCAATACTGCCCGAAGCTTACATGTTTTGAAAAGTAATGCTATAGCCACAAGAGGCAGCTTATTCAACGGACCTCTCCCTTGCCAACTACAATTGTAATCATAAACTTAAATTGACTCAATGAAGATTAAATACCATCTGGAAGCAAATTCTATGTCCATCTTCAAAGAACCACACACTATATGATGTGCTTGACAGTCAGTAATTTTTCTATTAAGTTGCCAGTTATTGAAATGCACAAGAAGTAGTGAAATATAATACAAAAAATGATGAAAATTTACTGGACTGGAATTGAAAGAAATTTTTTTGGAACTTAAAAGAATTACAAAGAGAAAGAAGAACTACATTCAAATAGTGCATTTTCTGATGTCAGCATGTCATAAAGTGCTTTACTCAAATGAAATACCTTTGAAGAATATTTACTATATACTGAATATAGGAAATGCACCCATTAACACCAATGTAAATATCATTCAATTTATAGGTATGTCTTAAGATATAGATATTGGCTGGTAAATTAGAAAGTTTCCTCGGCTTTCTTCAAAATAATGTCATGGATCGTTTCTGGTATCTGCCAGTGGAGACAGAGAGCTTATCCAGAAACTGGGAATGAATATTAATATGGACTCCAGCAATTCCTCTGCATTTTGATGTATTGTCATTAAAAAGGTAGGTCTAACAGTGTAATATTGCAGAGATGCAAGCTTATTAGGGTTCAATTTATTAATGGGACATTAACCCAATTTACAAACAAGAGAACTACCACTGAGCCACAACTGATAGACAAAGCTAAATCACCTTCCACAGAGGCAATACCAAAATAATATAGATTGTGCTAATTTGAAAGAGTAATAACTGATTACAAATTATGCAACATCTTATTATGTTCCGTTTGAGGACTCACGTGATAACAATTCCAATCAAGAGAAAACCTGCAGTTGCTGGAAATCCAAGCAACACACACAAAATCCTAGAGGAACTCAGCAGGCCAGACAGCATCTATGGAAAAATAAAGGGCTTCAGCCCAAAACATCGACTGTACTTTTTTTTCCATAGATGCTGCCTGGTCTCCTGAATTCCACCAGCTTTTTGCGTGTGAATAACAATTCCAAGTTTTTTTTTTTGCTTGAGCATCTTTGCTTGTGAATTCTTGTCCCTTCCACAACAAAATCCACAGTCTTGCTATTTTCCTCCAAATTGAACTTCTTGTTTCAATTTCTTCATTTGGGTTTATATCTCTAATTGGTATCAAAGTAGTTTAAGTCAAGTGCTCCAATAGTAACTGAGACTAAGATACAATTCCACTGGATCACACTATCTTCATCCAATGCCTCTAACTGTTCTTCAGAACTCACGAGAAGGAAAAATGAATAGAATGCTGAGGAAAATAGGAAGAGTGGAAAGAGATGTAGATATGACTGTAAGAAATTTTACCAATGGAATTTCAGCCTCCAGCACAACTTTATTGCCAAGGGAACACAAATGTTGACATTATGCATTGTCTGATCACTTATCCCTCACTCTCAGTATATATCAATGTGTGTTAGGAGATTATGTATTCTGTGCAATACCTTTGTTTTTAACCATATTTTGAAGTGCCTTCCAGAGGCTCATTTTAAAGTTAGCTCTAGGTTCCAGTGTTCCCATGTGGAATTTATATCAATTACAAGCAACTCTTCAACGTGCTGGCTTCAATTCATTTTTTGTTTTCTTTTCTGAAGTGCTGACGTCTCCATTCCTATCAAAGTAAATCAGCATCATCATTCTCTCACTTTCCAAGGATGTTGGCAACTTCCCTGAAGCTGAACTTTATGCTTGTCTTCCAGCAGCAGGTCATTACTGCCGGTTCTGTAAAGTCACTGATGAAAGTTGAAGTATTCACAAACCCTTGATGTGTCATTGTCAATCTATCACTGGATTGAACTGTGTTGTAGATGCCATGGCCTTTATCAGTTACTTTAAACAGCTAACACAAGAACAAATCGCACAACTCGGACACATTAAGAGAGCAGTGCTCTTACTAGATTTCATTATTTATAAACTTACACTTCTAAATGTGCAGAAAATAGACAGGAAGAGCTCCTATTTTATATGAGGCATGTGGTTTTGCATTCTGTGCTGGATGCATACTGCAAAATTCACAGGAGAGCATCCAGGCTGTGTATCTACAATGGACTTTAAGCCCCAGAGGTTTGAAGACTAAGTATCATATGCAGTTTGAGGACCAATGTCTATTATTGGCTCACACCCCTCTTTAAAGGTTCTGTTGGGTAATTCCACAAGAGTGCACCTTCTATCCTAACAACAATAGTTATTTCTGGCCAGTACTCATTCTCCTCTGACCCTGATGCATTATTGCTCAGGTATCTTGGCCTATCAAACCTCTCCCTCTGTCAGATCAGCACCTTGTCTCTAATAGAGCAACTGGAGAGCCAATCACACTTCATAGGATTTAGTTCTTCTGGTTCATCTTTTTTGGCATGATTGTTAACAATGCCAAATTCAGGCACGATCCAATTGGATTTAAGTGCAGCAGACTAAAATTACATCCAAAGATTTCAACAATTCAGCACAAAACATTTGTCTCAAGTTTTTCTCACAATCATTTTATTGCAAGCATGACATTTAGTTTTAAATGTAACTTTAGACAAACATGATAAGTATTAATATGTTGGTAACCCTAGTGTAATGTCAAGGTTCTCATCAATAATTTAAGTGGAATTCTATACTTAATACAAAACAGATGTAAATAAGTTGTTCTCTTTTCTCCAAAATATAGCATACAGAAGCTGACAGCAAGACGTAAACTTTCCATCAAGTGCTAGACAGACTGAAATGGTCCTTCAACTTTTCTTATTTGCAACGAAAACAGGAAATGCTGTAAGAATTCATTCAGTCAAGCAGCATCTATGGGAAAAGAAACCAAGTAACATTGCAACTGAGGGTTCCTTGAACTGTTTTCCATTTTTCTACTTTCTCATTTGCTGTACTGATTACAGATCTTCCACCCCCTTCCCCGAATTCACTTTCTGATAATTCAGTGGAACTGAAACTGGAGTAGGACATTCAAAGGACATGTAATTTACAACCAGTGGTCCTAGTGGATATCATACTGTGGTTTATTGATGTCAGTAGCTCAAAATCTTTGAATTCGGTTCAAACACCGATTCAATTGTAAGAAACAGAACTTCAACACATAACCTTTCTCTTAATCCTGAGGTAAAAACAGAAAAGGCCTCAGCCAAGATGCTCTCAAGACTGTGTAATATAACGGCAATGCTCCAGTCAAAGACCACACAGTAGCAGGTAAAGAAAGCCAATTATAAAACGGGTGTCAAAACTGAGGGATGATTGTAGAATCAAATCATGTGGTCCAAAAGCATTAAGATCCAATGAACTTCTAACAAACTATTGCCTAGTTAATCTAGGTGATCAGAGAACTCCCATCAATAGAATTCATCTTTAGTAAAACAAAACTTGGTGCATAGCTTCTATGTCTCTTGTTTTGAATATAATTTTCATTTTATATAGCTGCCAGCTTATTTAATATAAAACTGCATGACAGTTCATATAATTTTGCTTCCCCTACTGTGCTCGGTGGAAATGCAGATCCTTTTGTATCATTCATCACCCTACTCTGATGCAGGATCTTGACCTGACACATTGACAAATCCTCTACCACCACAGATGATGCCTGACCCACTGAGTTCCTCCTTTCTTCTCCCTGTAGTTTGGTTCTGTTAAAATCAAGACTGACCATTCCAAAGCTTGTCTTATCCCTACAGGTATTCTCAAACCACCTTCCCTCCCCCACCCAACTCAGTCCTCTTCCCAGACCACTAATGCCAGACACCCATCAGGACCCGGTTCTTATGCTCACAGTCACTTGTAGGCTTACAGTTGATCAAAGTGGTATCATAACAGGTCAGAGAAGCTGGTGGAGAATGTTTAATGATCAAACTGTGGAGTCTAATCTTCAGAGATTTATAAATATGTGCTGTGACTATAAACCCAGCTGAAGACAATATTGTGACTATTTAATCGATTCCTGAAATCACAAACAACTCTCACAGAAAGACAAAATGATTTGTCCTAGTCATAGTATTAAGCATGTTCAAGTTCAGTTTATTGTCATTCAGCCGTACACATGAATACAGGTGTCCACCCCCTTTACTAAGGTAGAGCGTTCTTATGAAACCTTTCTTAAGCCAAAATGGCATAAAGTGAAGAACCTTTAATTTATATGGGAAAATATTTCCTAATACTCTTTGTAATATGAAAATAGGTTACTAATGTAGGTCGTTTGTTAAAATGAAGTGGAGTAAAGCGAGCATTCATAAAGCGGGGGGCACCTGTACTGCAAAATGAAACAAAGTTCCTCCATACCAAGGTGCACAACACAGTACATACAATGTATAAAGTAATACTACCACAAATAAATTAACAAATAATAAGGTACATTTACGGCACATGTTAAAAATTAAACAGATAATACTACTGTTTTTTTCATATATGACGAGATATGGTGGTGACAGGGAGTTCAGTAGCCTTGGAGAAGTTGTTGGTTCCTATCCTCCCGCTTGATTGTAGGGGATCAAACAGATGGGTGGAAGGATATGAGGGATCGTTGACATTAACACAGAGCATAGTCAAAGCCATCAGAATTGAACTTGAGAAGTTGATTTCAAATACATATTTATTATTATATTGTACATTTGATGCTAGTAACCACGAATGAATATCTACCCCTAGCTCTGAAAATCAGGGTTCCATAACGCCAGTGAGTTCATAAAGCACCAGTGAAGCATACAGTGCCAAATGAACTTACTGCATGTTGGATCTTTATACAGAGAGGCCTAACTAACCCCTACACCCACAAATCAAATTTAGCTGCCCACTCAAATTCATTTCCTGCTTTTGTCTGCTTCATGATAGTGTGCAAGATAGTAAACAACAAGCTTACAACAGAGTTAATCTCAGTGAAGAGCAGTATTAAACAAGGGTGCAACATTGCCAAACTCTTCTTCAATCTTTCTTATCTGTTTTCAATCAGTTCTACACCTGACCTCCAACAAACTTCCACAGGAGTGAAGCTAATCTTCAGAATTCAGCGGTTCATGTTCCTGTCCCTTGGCTCTGGCCACATAATTGGCCATGTTCTCAGGTCCCACCTATGGAAGCCCATGCTGGATCACAATACCAGCAGTACCCCAATTAGTCTGCAAACACCCAGCTAACACAATGTCTAGAGTGTGTGGCTTCCCTGAAGTCCACCACAATTGACAAATGTGAACAGACTCTTGACATTGTTATCAAGACAAAACAGGAATAGTTTGATGAGAATAGCTAGGAGAATGAGGAACTAATTATCTGCAAGCATAGGTTGCTTCAGGACCAGTAGCTCCATCATTCCTCAAGAGGGAAAAGAAAAGCGAAACTTTACAAGGAGCTGAAGGCAGTGATCCAGCAAAAAAAACATGCCAAGGAATAGGGAATGGAAGCAAAGAGTGCAGGAACTTCAGCAGCTAGCAGACACCCATGACATAAGGAGGTTTTATCGGCTTCAAGTATGCCATCATGAACACCCACACTCCCGATGACCCTATGATTTCAGTCTCTGAGGCGAATGTAAGAGCATCCTTCAGTAGAGTGAACCCACGGAAAGCACTTAGCCTAGATGGTGTACCTAGCTGAGTACGAAAGACCTACTGTATGCTAATCAACTGAATGGAGTGTTCACTGATATCTTTAACCTCCTGCTTTGGCAGTGTGAGATACCCACCTGTTTCAAGCAAGCTTCAATTATACCACTGCCTCAATTACTATTAGCCAATAACACGTACATCCATTGTGATTAAATGCTTTGAGATGTTGGTGATGAAACATTTCAACTCCTGTCTGAGAAGTGACTGGATCAGCTCCAATTTGCCTACCATCACAACAGGTCCAGAGCAGATGCTATTTCATTGGCTCTGCACTCAGCTCTGGAACATCTGGACAGCGAGGATGCATACATCAGGATACTCTTCATTGACTAAGGCTCAGCATTCAACAATAAACTCCAAGACCTAGGTCTCAATGCCTCCCTGTGCAACTCAACTTCCTCACTGCAGAACCAATCAGTTCAGATCGGCAACAGCCTCTCCTCCACAATCACTATAGGCACAGGTGCACCATAAGGCTCCCTGCTCGACTCATTTCATATTTATGACTCTGAGGCTAAGCACAGCTCCAATGCCATATCAAGGTTGCTGATGACACACTGTTGTTGGCAGAATCAAAGGTGGTGATGGATCAGCTATAGGAGGGAGATTGAAATCTGGCTGAATGGTGCCACAACAACAACCTCTCACTTAATGTCAGCAAAACCGAAGAGCTGATTATTGACTACAGGAGGAGTAAAACAGAGGTACATGAGCCAGACCTAATCAAGGGATCGGGGTGGAGAGTCAGCAACATTAACTTCCTTAGTGTTATCATTTTGGAGGATCTTTCAGGAAAATATATGGTGGCATATGTGTACTTTGATAATAAAGTTAAATTGAAAATTGGTCTACGGCCCAAATACCCAGGCTCCATTCCACTAACTGTCAACAACAGAAGTAACCACATCAATGATAGTGTCAACCCTTATTGGAACCAGCACTTCAAAACCCTCCTCCACCAATGTGTGTGCATTTTTAATCAAGTACAGAATAGACTACTTGGTCCAGCCTTGCAGACTCTCCTCACCTAGAAGAGGATGAAAATGTACCATCCCAAGTAAATAAAAATAAGACCTGAGAAGACTGCATCCCCACTGAAGTTCCGAAACTCAGCATTTAAAATCTTTAGTCATGAATCAATGGTATTTGAAAAGGGAGAAAACTATAGACTTGAGTACTTCTGAGCCAACCAGCCGAACAGGAGCAGGAGACAGCAGTCAGATTGTCTCCATTCCTGATGCATCCACCACCTCCTCATCCACACCTTGGAAGAGGAAGAGCTACCAGGGGACTTCAGTGATGCCATAATCGTGACCCATTTTTACGAATGGAGCCAAGTCTAACCATGGTAATTAAAGTTATTTTGAACCGGGAAAAATTGGCCTAAAGTGTTTGTCCCCGAATCATAGTTTAGATTCTGTGCACATAAAGGCACAGTGAACATGATTTTCACTGTTCAACAACTACAGGAGAAACACAGCAACAACCTCTAAACAAGGCGTCTTTTTTAACCTCACCAGAACTTTTGATTTCAGCTGAGAATGCCTGTGGAGAAATCTTCCCAAATGCAAGACCCACAGAAATGCACCTCCATCTTACTTCTTCTTCCTGTTGGTATGAAAACCATGAGTCTTAGCACCAAGTTTACAGCAAATCTAGTTTTAGTGAACATTGATATACGAGGTTATATCATTGCTCAGATATGTCTTCGAACTTTCTTACTACAGTGTTGCACCTGCTCCTAAAAAGCTGCACACAAGAGCAAAGCTAATCTTCAGACCTAGGGAGACACAATTACACTCTAGACAGGTCACCTGAACCTTAGTAGTCAGCCTTCAGATGACACAAGAGCTTGGAGTCTGAACACCATGCTTCACTGAACTATACAAAATGACTAACCTTACTCTCGACATCTGCAAGACAAGTATCTTCTGCCATGGTGGGTGTAGATACTAACTGCAGTGCCCCATTGCAAAAAGGATGCATGTTAGCTTGAACTGGGTGGGAGACTCTGCTCAATGGGTACACAAAGAAAATACCCTTGCCACTGGTGGCTCACAACAACGTTGAAAAGATTTAAGTGATGTGTTTCCCAAGACTCAGTGAAATCCCAGCAGGCCAAGGTTTACTTTAAAAGCAACAGCATCTGTGGGAGGAAAGGAATCATTGATATTTTGGATCAAAACCTATTGTGTCTCCAAGGTTTACTCAAAAATATAAACAGCATTAAAATATCAGCAGTCAAATAGCAGCATTAAAATATCATCTATCAGTGAAAAATGAGTTGGTTATTAGACTTTCATAAAACATGGGAATTGATTACCGTAGATTCCGGATTATAAGCCGCTACTTTTTTCCCACATTTTGAACAGCTTTGAACTCTGCGGCCTTTAATCCAGAGCGGCTAATACATGGTTTTTTTTCATGCCGCCTCGTAAACATTTTGCCTCGTAACAGTAGACCAATAAAATTGATGAGTAGTTCACAGAGGTCCAATGAAATTGTACGATAAATCAAGTGCACTTTCACAATTAAATTATTGTAAATCAGTCATTTGTACTCACCCTCATCAACATGGAAAACACTCGAAGAAAAGCATTGTGCTGCCTTTATGGCAGTTACTTAGTTTATAATATTTTCGCTTAGTAATTCATTTGTTAGTTAAAGTTAGAAGTGTTTTAACTATATTTGTTTTCTGTACTACATCCCGGGATGCTATGACGTCACACCCGGTTTCGCCGCGTCTTGTGGGATATATACGGGAAGGTAGGGGCATTACGCGAGCGCATCAGACCCGAGCGCGTCAGACCCGAGCGCATCAGACCCGATTAGACCCGATCGCGTTACGTGAGCGCATCAGACCCGAGCGCGTCAGACCCGAGCGCGTCAGACCCGAGCGCATCAGACCCGATTAGACCCGATCGCGTTACGCGAGCGCATCAGACCCGAGCGCGTCAGACCCGAGCGCATCAGACCCGATTAGACCCGATTGCGTTACGCGAGCGCATCAGACCCGAGCGCGTCAGACCCGAGCGAAAACGCTGCTTTTAAGTTAAAGGCGATCAATAACTTTTCCTGGTAGGCTGCAGTATATATATTTTTACCAGTCGCTAGGAGATATTGGAATGTTGTTCGTGCTGTTCAGTAAAAAAGTATATGCAACGTAATTTGTGTTACCGATACGTATGTATATTTAAAAGTAGCGGTGCGGCCTTTACAATTAAAAAATTGATTTTATTTCTAAAATTAGAGCCAGCGGCTTTTAATCAGGTGCGCTCTGTAGTCCGGAATCTACGGTAGGTTAAAACAGCTTGTGTTGCTTTTGAAAATGCTGAAGACTTTATACTCCACCAGATGTAGACCTACCATGTGACAGGGTTAAGATACCCTGTTAGATGTCACAGCAAATGAAAAGACTGAAGCATTTCATCTCACCTGGCCTTTCTATAATCTACAGACCATCAACATATAAACTTGTTGATAGCTAACCAGAATTTCCGGATTACCACATCCTCGCTCCCTTCTTTTCCACCTAGTGTGTCATGCACTTTCAGCCCCAGCTCTTTACCAAGGTTTCTGGATAAATAAATGAATAAGCTGCACATAATGGTGCAACTTATTCATTTGCTGGGAGCAAAAAATTCAGATAAGGTGAAACTCATCCACAGGATTTCATGATGATTTGTGAAGATTGGAGTTGTGTGTGCCTCCGGCAAGCTGAGAATCAGATACACATGTTGTTTTGAAGCTAAAACTTTCAGGGAATATTATTGAAAAACATGCTACTTTTCTTCTTTCCCAGCACTTACACTAGGTACATCTCCCTATAGGAGTGAGCTCTGTTACTAAGTTTGGTGCAGAAATGACAGGAGACAATGAATGATGGATTTCTACATCACAGTCAATGAAGGAATACCAAAAATGAGTCAGCCTAATGAGAAGCTCAAGCCCATGGCTGATCCTAAACTCAAAATATTCTGGCGATTCTCAAGCGCATACACAATATTTATCGCAGAATTGCAGTCAGAGCAAACATTATATAACCCTAAGGAAATGTTTAAAAGGGGCATAATCAGAGTATTGAGTAAATAGTAAAATACCATATCTATCAAATTTCTCCCTCCTGAGTGGAGTATATTGGGACTGCAATATCTTGTTTGCATTTTGGGGCACAGTCTTTTTTTTAATTATTCTTCCAACTAAAACGAAGGTCTCAACAACCTGTTTATTTTTCCAGTTTCCATGCGATGCGCTTGCCAAATGTGCATTCAGTACATAGAATATTGTTCACTGGTGATAATGTGATGCAAGTACAAAATAGTATCCTTACACCTAACAATGTAGTTCCTTTATAAATCTAGTAATAATACACCATTTATGATAATATACTGCATCAGGAAAAGAAATTCCTAGGATGTGTCACTTTTGCTATTCAAAGGGCTCAACCAGTCACAGGGGTACAAGTAACTTTCAGGGAGATCAGATTCATCTAAAGGCTGAAATGGATACATCTGAGGATGAAACACTCACCAAGCTACTGGATACTGCCCACTTTGAAAAATTCAAGCCAAATAGTTGCCATTGATCTAACCTTGCAGGTGACGAAGGCTTGTCACTGTCACACACTATCTAATCTCCCAATATTATCTAGTCTTATGTATCTCAGATATGCCTCTCCATGTCCGTCTAATCTAGCCTCTTAAGCATACTTGCAGTTAATCAAACTCAAGAATTCTTTCTTCAAATGTCCCTTACCCCAATCATTTTTGCTTTCTTTCAAAGACTTCCAGCAGTCTGCCTTGTTTGGCTTAGTGACTTTTTTTTTTCTTTTCAATGACACTTCCTTCAGTTGCCTTGGGCTTTGCTACTATATTAAACATGTAATTTTTTTTCATTTTGTTGTCTCTGACTTTAAGCAAGGACCAGCAGAGTTCACCATGCATGCCAATGGATCAATTATACCTCGAATTTCCAAATGAATCTGGTAAGGCAATGTCCTGTACAAAGTATTCAAGCTCACCCTGATTTTAACCAAAAAGAGTTTGAATCTCTGGAGGTCAGGAAATGCATACAGGTTCTAAGCTTCATTTGCCTTAATTGCGCAATTCCCTCCTTCAATTAAAATCAGCGCTTTCATTTCAAACAACAAGGATGGATGGAGTGGGAATGACTGTTTACTTGTGGTTTAGGTCAGATAAAAGAATTATTGGTAAAATAATATTGTTCTTTGCTGTTTGCCTGCAGGAAAGCAATTATGTCTGGGACAATAGAAGAAATAAAGGACAAATATCAATTTTCTAAAGTGGTATTGTGATATTTTATTTTAACTTTAAGAGGATAGCCATGGTAGATCCATTGCAGACAATGACTGATGCATACATGAATTGTTCACACACCTGACTGAATAAAATGAATCCTATTAAGGTAATTTATGTCAGGCCTGTCTCAGTGTATTGTGTCAATGTTTTAAGATATAATTGCCTACATTTTCACTGGCTTAGCAGCATCTCTTACAACAAGATAATTCTTTCCCATAACTTCACCCAGAGTTTATTGTGAGTGGAATGAAGCTCACATGGAACACTGGGGCTGGTTCCAATCCGAGTCAGAAGCTCAATCCGCAAATTAACACCAGTCGCTATCTGCCCATCGCATATTCCAGATTGTGTACAAGCAAACCTGCTGAGTTCCAGTACAAGTCTTAGTGCCAAATCAAACTAGTCCCAGCTGGTCTTGCTCATCTATTGAGGAATCACATAAAAAATGCAATCGGTTCCAACTGCTAGGAAATATTGTTGTAATCTCTGTGCCTCCTCTGATTGTACATTCTCACTTATAAGAAATATCATAGAGTTTATCAAAAATATATGACTAATTAACTGACTCATATCTAAGTGAACTGAGAAAATATGTCAACATCCCAGTGTATCAAGGCTCATCAATCACCTAACGATGGATTATTATCAGGACATCAATCAGTCACACACTGATGGAACTGCATTATTGAGTGTCAGTCAAGTCAGTTTCTCAGTTTCTCAGAGCTGAGCAAATCAGTGAGCGAGTTAGTCAGGAAGTCACACATTGATCGGGCTGTATAGACAGGGAGCTGATCAGTTGATTGTGCAGTAGTGGGGTATGTTATGAGGGGGATCAGTCAGTCTAACAGAGTCATAGAGTTGTATTTCAGGGAATTAGTCAGCGAGTCAATTACTTGGTAATCAGCCTTTGTTTTCGGGAAGTCAGTTAGTCACACAGGTGGCTTGAATTATCAGGGATCAGCCAGTCATGCAGTCAGCAATTCCGTCAGTCAACTGTAGAACTGAGTTAACATCTAAGCTGTCTGCCACAACTCCCCCATGTGATGTCGAGTTCCATATTTGAAACATCCTTTAGGTCAAGGGTTCCCAATTTTTTAAATGCCCTAGACCAATACTACTAAGCAAGGAATCTGTTGTCCCAAAGTTCAGAACCCCTGCTCTAGGTAGAGGAGGGAACAAATTTTCTTCTGAATTCCCTATTGGATTATTAATACTTTTCTTATATTTATGGGCATTATTTTGTTGCACCACAAGGAGAAACTTAGTCATGTCTCTATTAAACACTTTCATAATCTGAAAGATTGGATTTGTGGATGAGAGTTGGGTTTAAACAGGCTGCAGGTGATGAGTTGAAAATGAGTGGCAGGAGACTCCCGTTAGCTGAGTGGAGACTAGGAGGAGCCTGCATGTGCAGGCCTGACAAGGCCCCACCCCCCATGGCCAATACCCGACAGCTCAGGACAATCTGGATCGATCTGGTGGAGGTCCTCAAAGAGGAGTGGATCCAAAATGTAACTGGATGGCACCCAAGATCTCTCCTCCAGGCCATACTCTTCCCAGTTGACCAGGTCCTACACACCCCATCCACAAACATATGAATTTATCAACTGGTGAATTGTGTACACTGGACCACCCTCCACCATACTTGGCAGCGGAGGTGCAGGTTCAGATGGGTTGAGAGGTCCATGAAAAATGGTCTTGAGGCAGGACACTTGGAAGATATACGTGATCTGGAGGGACAGTTGCAGCTGGAGACGATATGACTGGATCGATGTGATGGGAAATTGATGATAAACCAGGGCATGAGCTTATGGGATTTGGTGCACAGGGGCAGATCTCAGGAGGACAGCCAGATACGGTCTGGCTGGGTACCAACGGCAGTTAGCATGGAGACAGAGGCATGGTTGGCAACTAGGATGGTCCTCTATGCCCTCTTCCAAGCGTTCCAGCAATTGCGAACCAGGGCTCTGGCAGACGGGACCTCCTCTGTTAGCTCCTCTGCAGGGAACAACGTGTATTGGTAGCCATGAAGCACTTCAAAGGGTGACATACCTGTCATAGAGGAGTTGTGTAGATTATGTGACAGCTCAGTCCAGTGCAGGTACTTTACCCATGTGGAAGAATTAGAGGCAGCAAAGCATCACAGAAACTTCTTCACTTGCTGTTGGGCTCTTTCTGACTGTCCATTAGCTGCAGGACAAACTCATTGATGAGCAGAGGAATGAGCAGAAGGCTCTCCAGAAGCAGGAGATGAATTGTGAGTCTGACTCCATGTCCTGGGGAAACTGTGGTGATGAACTACATGCTGGAGAACTGGGTCCTTCACCTCGGCGGCTAATGCAAGTTTGAGGAGAGCAATGAAGTGGAGAACTGGTCCACCACTCTCATGATAACTGTGGCCCCATCAGAAGGTGGCATAGCCATGATGACATACATCCATGACAATATAGGACTATGTGCATCGATGGACCGGCAGGGGTTGCAGGAGACCAGAGGGTCACTCATTAGAGGAATTGTGCTGGGCACGTTGAGGGCAGGCAGTGATCCGCGATTGTAGTGGGCCATCAGAACCTGCATCACAGAAAATCCGGAGCCCATCAAGCACCTAGATGGGCAGAGAGGCGCGAAGATTGGGCCCACTGAGATGTCTCGGAGTGCACATCCTCCCATGTGTGTCGGCTGGAGCAGGCTCATGCTACAGAACCTAGTAGATCTGGCTGTCAAAGTCCTAGATGATCAAGATGGCAACTGGGATGATGGAATGATGGGCTGAGAGTCAAGCTTCATTGCAACTGGGTTGAACTATCATGGAAGGGTGTCTGCCTTGGTGTTTATGGATCTGAGTCATCAGAAATGAAGAAGATAAATTGCTCGAAGAAGAAGACCCAGTGAGCCTGAGGTGGGTTGAGGTGGCAGTTCCATTTCATGGATATGACATTCTGGTGGTCAGTTCAGATTAGGAAGTGCTTTCTAACAACACTGTGTAGATTTGAACAAGAGGGCACAAGTGTGTATCTTCCCACCCAGTCATTGCTGGTCCTGGTTCTCACGTCAGATTGTCCACATCTACCACAAAAGCTCAGCTGGTGGAGAATGGGAGCTGTTGTGAAGTGTCTCATGAGCTCCTCAAAAGCATGGCCATGGCAGCAGACCAGGTTATTCATGGGGTAGATGATTTGGTGAGGGACGTGAGAGGAGCAGCAATTTAGCTGTAGTTTCTGATGATGCAATAGTAGACATTGTAGAAGTCCATGAAGCACTGTATCTGATTGAGAGAGCACGATTGGAGTCATTCAATGATGGCACACACTTTCTCTATATCCATGGTTATGCATTGGATTGAAAGGACATAACCCAGGAAGGAAATTACTAGGGTGCGGAACTGGCATTTTTCTAACTTGCAGTATAATTTGTTTTCGAGCAAATGCTGAAGGACTGATCGGACGTGACAGACGGGGTCTTGGAAGTCCTTAGAGAAGGTGAGGATATTGTCAACGTAGACGAAACATGTATCATGTCCCAGAGGATCTCATTGATGAAACTTAGAAAACGGCTTGACTATTGGAAAGTCCAAAAGGCATCACCAAGTTCTTATGGGTTTTATGACTGCCATCTTCCACTTATCCCCTTGGCAGATGAGGATCAGGATCATTGTATTCCTGTGGGAGCTTGGTGTGGTTGAGAATTTCCTCTATCTCCATGGATCTACGGGCAGAGGTCAACTATGATTGCAGGCAGGTCGTCCAGCAAGTGCGTCCCCAACTCGACAGTGAACCAGATGACCAGGCAAAGTTAGGGTTGTGAGAGTAGAACCATTGGTAACTCAAGATGAAAGAGGTGTTGGGTGAGTTTATTCAGGAGGAACTGCATGGTCTTGTGGTGTTCTCCAATGCTCATGTGCACTGGCCATGCATGTGTCAAATACCAAGGGACATCAATCAATGGCTGTGGGGTGAGAGATACGCTAAGTAGAGAGTCCAAGCTGCACACACTGAATCTGGTTCAGAAAGCTGACTGCTGCATCGGAATCCACCAGAGTATCCTGCGTGTGCAGAGCCATCGGGGTGTGGGGGAGGACAGAGAGACTGAGTCAGTCTATGGTGCTGGAACAAGAGGCTCGGGGGAGCTCCCCTCATCTGTAACTGGTGGTGCCATTTTCCCAGATGCAGAGGGCATTTGATCCATGAGTGATCAACTGCTCCACAGTAAGCGCACAAGTTTTTCTCCACCGATGCCCATGTTCCTGGGTGGTTAAAGGAGCTCTCCCTAACTGCATGGATTCTAGAGGCAGTAACAGTGAGGGTCCTGCAGCCTGAGATGGTTCTGGGAACAGAACTGGTTCTGGCTGATGTTCCACAAGACATTTGTCAATTCAGCGGATCAGAGTGGTGAGGCTTTTGATATCAGTGAGTATCTCCCGGGTAGACAACTTATCTTTCAAGTGCTCTGAGAAGCTGTGATGGTAGTGAGCCAGCAGCACTTACCCATTCCCGCCATACTCCCCTTGAGGATGTAACGATCTTCAGGTGAGCAGACCCAAGTGCGGATTAAACTCAGGCTACATCCTCACTACACCAGATAAATCCATAACCAAAGCTTTTTCTCTTCGTTTTTACCCTCCGTTCACACTAAAACAGCGTTTTTGTCCCCCCGAAAATGGAGATTTTCAGAAACGCTCTGCAGAGTGTGTAATTTTGAAAATGCCACTTGGGCAGAGCAGTGTGGACGGGGTAACCGGAGAAATCTAAAAACACTGTTATGACGTGCCGGAACAGATGGTGGCAGCAGCGCGGAATTTCATTGTTTTCATGAAAGCAATAAAACAATGCCACAGCGGAAACGGAAATAGTAAACTGCTACCTCTTCAGTTGTTTACTGTAGATGTGTCCTGCGCATGCTCAGGAAGAGGAGATTCGCATTTTAATGTGGACAGAGATATTATTAAAAACGCTTAGTGTGGACGCCTATCGTTTTTACACGAAACCAGCATTTTCAAAATTATTCGGTCTAGTGTGGACGTAGCCTCAGGACTCGATAGTAGAAATTAACGATGAAGATTTATTCGAAAAATTATACAGGGAGTAATCAAACTAAGAGTTCACTTTCTCAGGGCTTGAGTACACAGAAAGGTAATTCACACAGAACTCAAATCCAAGAGTCAGCAGGTCCAGAATAACCTTAAATAGAACATTTAAAAAAGCAGGAAACCCGTGCAGGTAAAAAAAAAACTAATCTCTTAACAACGAGAGGCAGAAGAAACTGTATTCACATAATGAGCACCATAAAAAAGCACAGTGACAGCTTAATGATAACAGTAGTCATGAAACAATTCTAATAAACTCAAATAATGACAGTCAGGTGCATTGAGACCTGCCACTACCCGGCACCTCTCGCTGGGGTTCCTGACAGAGGGTCCTGAACTCCAAGGTAAGATCCAGTTCCGAGCATGAGCTTTGATAAAGGTAAAGTATCTGATCCACTGCCCCCCCCTTCCACTTTCCAGGTGGTCAAAAACTCGGCACATATCAATGGTGAATTCCTCATATTTATTGCAAGTAGTGGTTTCATTGTCCCAATTAGTGGTGGCCCAGTCAAGAGAGAAATAACAAAGACTATCTTGGCTGGAGCTCGAAGTGTAAGAAACATTGGCATAAAAAGTTGTGGGGTCAGATTGGGGATCCATCAAAGTGTTTGGGCACTGAAATCCAGGGCTCCAGTGGAAGAGTTTGACTAGCACAGGGTTGCTGAGAGTAGTGAACAGATGGTCAATGGTTTCCTGTTGCTTCTGGCTTGTATGCTCTTGAACAGAATACTGCCTTTAGGCAAGCAGATTCTGCTGGGTCAATAGGTGGTTCACTCATTCTGTCAGGAAATGTGGAGGAGGCTTAGCCCAACAGATGCTCATCATAACAAGGTAACTTAAGGCTAAGAGCAACTGCTTGAAGCTGGCTGGTTTGTGTAAGTGAATAAAGATTGTGGATGATAGCTGGGTTTAAATGGGCTGCAGGCGATGAGTTTGATTCTTGTTAGCTGGGTGGAAACCAGGAGTGCAGGCCTGACACTCACAGAGTTTCAGTTAGCCATATTGAGACTTACACAAGCTGAATCAATAACAGATTGATACACAGCATTGCTTTTGGCCAATGTGCATACCACAAATACAAAAGCGAACACCTAGACAAAATAGGTGCAGATCGTTACTGCTATCATTGTACTTTATGGAATGAATATGCAACCTTAGCTTGGTGAATGCTACATGTCAGGAATCATTCACCTATCAAAATCGATAGTTGATTCTTTCTCCATCAACCATCTGCCTGCAGCTTCCAGTAAAAGGATGCAATCGGAAAGATACCCTGACCAATTTTAACATCCAAAGTTTATGAACTGGCATTTTTCATGTTGCTTCAGATGGACTGAAGTTCTGATGAAATACCATCATCTTAAAATGTTAGCTCAGTTTCTCCTATGAGAGATGCTGCCTTACTTGCTCAATACTTCCAGCAACTTTCTGCTTTAATTTCAAATATCTATTCTATCTTTGCTTTTCAAGCTGAGTATTATCTTTACTCCCACTTTCAGTAGATTCAGTGGTCTGTAGCATGAGGGTGTCAGAAATAAGACAATTGATCCCCCAGACTTACTCTGCTGTTCAATAAGATAATAATTGACCTGAATTTTGCTCACAATCCCACATCCCTTCTTCATTTCCGTAAGTCTAAAAGCCAGTTATGCTCATCCACAAGTAAACTTAACGCATCAGCATGAAGAGCCATCTAGAGTAGAAGCTTCCAGAGGTTTGCAAGCCTCAGAGAAGAAATTCTTCCTCATACCAGTCTTTGGGTAGATTCCCAAGTTGTGCTGTCTAGTTCCAGCTTCCTCCACTGGATCATCATAGAATCTTCTTTGATGAGCCTCTCAAAATCATACATTTTTCAATTTACAAGTTTAATCAAACCAAAATATTCCTCAAACGACCATGCTGAAGCCAAGAATCAATCTAACAAACTTTTCCTGACATACATTTAATGCAAGTACATTATTTTTTAAATGAGGTGACGAAAGCTGAATCCAATTAGAATATAAAGTGTACAGCACAGGAACAGGCACTCTGGCCCACAGCGTTCTGCCAAACCAAATAAAGTAGTAATCAAATGGTCAACTAAACTACTCCTCTATGCCTACACTATGTCCATATCCCTCCATTCATGTGCCTATCTAAACATCTCTTAAAAGTCTCTAATGTATCTGCCTCTACCACCACCATTCCACGCATCCACCACTTTCCAAGTAAACAAGCTGCCTCTAACATCTTTAAAATTATCCCCTTGCACCTTAACCTTAAACGCATGCCTTTGGTAAATATTCCAGCCCTAGTAAAAAGATACTGTCCATCTACTCTATCTTACCTCTCATATTCTTATAACTCTCTATCAGATTTCCCCTCAACTGTGAAGCAACAGAGAAAATAACCTAAATTTCTCAAATCTTTCATTACAGCACATGCTCTCTAATCCAGACAGCATCCTGATAAACCTCTTCTGCACTCTCTCCAAAGCCTCGATATCTTTCCTATAATGGGGTGAGCAGAACTGTCTGCAACACTCCAGACATGGCCCAACAAGAATCTTATAAAACTGAACATAACTTCCTGACTTTCAAACACAATGCCTCAACTACTAAAGGCAAGCATGCCATATGCCTTCTAAACCACTGCATCAACCTGTGTAGCCACTTTCAGGAAGCTGTGAGCTTGGACCTCAACATCTCTCTGCTTATCAACATCGTTAAGGGTCTTGCCCTTAACAGTAACACGAGTGAATCTGCAGATGCTGGAAATAAATAAAAACACAAAATGCTGGCAGAACTCAGCAGGCCAGACAGCATCTATGGGAGGAGGTAGTGACGATGTTTCGGACCGAAACCCTTCATCAGGAGGGTTCATCAACATTTTGTGTTTTTATTTGCCAGCATTTTGTGTTTTTATTTGCCCTTAACAGTGTTCTGTCTCTTTTACGTTTGACCTACCAAGGTGCACCAGCACTTCATATTTTGCTCGATTAAACTCCAGCTGCAATCCCCCTTCCCATATCTGCAAATAATCCATATCCCACTGCCAGTTATCTACCCTATCCAGTAACAACACCAATCTTCATATCATCTGCAAATTTACAAACCCACCCATCTGCACTTTCATCCAGGTCATTTATATACATCACCAACAGCAGAGGTCCCAGTACAGATGCCAATTGAACACCACTAATCATAAATATCCAGCTAGAATAAGTCCCTTCAACCACTACCCTCTGTCTTCTAACGGCAAGCCAGCCTTGAATCAAACAGGCATTTCACAATGCATCTCAATCTTCTGGATGAGCCTCCTGTGAGGGACCTTGTCAAACATCTTACTAAAATCCATATAGAAAAACATCCACAACTCTACCTTTATCAATCCCTTCATCATCTTGTCAAAAAACTCAGTCAAATTAGTAAGACACAACTTGCACCACACAAAACCATGCTGGCTCTGCCCAATTAACCCATGGTTTTCCAAATGCACATAAATCCGAGCCCTAAGAATTTTCTCCAGTAACTTCCCGACCACTGACATGAGGCTCACAGACCAATAGCTTCCTGGAATATCCCAGGTTCCCCTCTAGAACAATGGAACTAAATTAGCTACTTGCCAGTCCTCTGAAGCCTTGCTGTGGCTAAGCAGAACACAAAGATATTGGTCAAGACCTCAACAGTCTCTTCACTTGCCTTTCTCAATAGCCGGGGTATATCCTATCAGGTCCTGGGGTCTTACCCAGCTTAATGCTCTTTAAGAGAACCAACACTTCCTCCTCCTTTACTTTGAAATGCCCTAGCATATTAATATTCACAGCACTGATCTCACTCTCCTCCACATACTTCTCCTTGGTAAATAATGATGTGAAGTAATCATGAAGGACCTCACTCACATCCTTCACATCTAAGCAAATGTTTCCCCCTTTATCCTTGAGTGGTCCAACACTCTCCCCAGCTAACCTCTTGCTCCTGATACATGAATAGAATGCCTTGGGATTCTCTTTAATCCCACTTGCCATGGACTTCTCATAGCTTTCCTAATCCCTGTCTTCAGTTATATTCTGGTTTCTTTGTAACTCTCCAGGGCTCTGTTTGATTCTAGCTACCTAAGCTTTACATGCATTACTTTACTTTACATTACATTTACATTATGCCAAGGATGCGGCCTAAGAGATTCACTCGCCTTTGGAGTTCCGGGATCTCGTGACTCTGGAGAGGTCGGTGCCTCTGCAGGAATCTAGTGTGTCATGGAAGACTGAAGATCGAAAGCAGCGAGCTGGCCGTGAGACCTGAGTTCTTTGGGCACAGAGCTCGGAAAAAGCGACACAACAGACTTTTAACATCGTAAATCGGCGAGTTGCTTGTTGTGTCTCCCCGCTCACTGTGAAACAGGGACGCCTCTTTTTCCCTCATCAGGGAGAGAGAGAGCCTGTGGTATGTCGAATTACCGGGTGAACGAGTAGTCTTTGGGGTACAGCAAGTCTGTGTCTTTATTGATGCCTCGCTGCACACACTGAGTGCTCGGTGGGGGGGGGGGGGGGAGCACCGATGCTTTTTTTTACTGGGGGGGAGGGGGATTGTTGCTTTGCTGCTTCTTACGTGTGGGAGGAGGGAGCTGGAGGGGCTTTGGGGTTCTAACATTTAACTGCCATTCATTCTTTGGGGCACTCCTCTGTTTTTCATGGATGGCTACGAAGAGAAAGCATTTCAGGATGTATATTGTATATATTCCTCTGACATTAAACGTACCTTTGAAAATTACCCTTTTTCTTCTTGACTAAATTCATCATCTGCCTTGCCATCTTTGTCCTTCCTTCTGAATGAAACCCTGTACCCTGTGCATTTGGTCTTTAAACACCCTTCACATGTTGGATGTGATTTGCCCAAAAACAGCTGTTCCCAATTACCTCTCCCTAGTTCCACCCCAATGCTTTCATAATTTGCCCTGCTCCAGTTTAATACTCCCCCACAAGGTCCATACTTACCCTTATCTATAGCCATCTTAAAACTTATGGAGGTGTGGTCTCTGTTCCCTAACTGCTTATCCACTGAAAACTCAATCATCTGTCAGCTCTTTACTCAACACAAGATCCAGTACAGCCCCTCCTCATGTTGGACAATCCAAATATTGATTTAAGAAACCCTACTGGATGCACATAACAAATTTTTCCCCATCTAAACCAGTTGCTGTAAGAAAGTCCCAGTTTATATTAGGAATGTTGAACTCCTGTGTGACAACAACCCAGTCATTCAATCCTGCCGAAGAGTTTCGGCCTGAAACATCGACTGTACTCTTTTCTATAGGTGTTGACTGGCCTCCTGCAGCATTTTGTGTGTGTTGTTTGGATTTCCAGCATCTGCAGATTTTCTCTTGTTTATGACAGCAACTTTAATCTGTCTGCATATCTGTTCCTCAATGCTCCAGTGGCTATTGAGGTGTCTATCATACAAACAAATCAGAGTGATTGCCCCCTTCCTGTTTTTGAATTCTACCTATTTTGATGCAGTGACCAGGCCTTCCATTATGTCCTCTCTGAGTGCAGCTGTGATACCGTCCCTGATTAGCTGTGCAAATGACCCTCCCGCCTCCACCTTTTACCTCCTTCTCCTTCTTTCATAATCATTGAAAATCTAGGACATTAAGCTTCAATTCCCATCTTTCTCTCAGCCAAGTCTATGGAATGACCACAACATCATAGTTCCACGTACTGATTCATGCTCTAAGTTCATCACCTTTACCCTTAATACTTCCAGCATTAACATATACACACCTCAAACTATCTGTCCTATCATATCTATTTCTTTACTTTTGCCTGTTCTTACTGACTTTTATATCTACCTTCCCCTGCATCCCTGCACTTTCTGACCTGGTGTTATTATTCCTATCTCCCTGCCAAACTAGTTTAAACCCACCCCCCCCCCCACCCCGAGTAGCACTAGTGAACCTCCTGGCCAGGAATTTGTTTCCCCTCTAGTTTAGGTGTAGCCCAACCCTCTTGTACAGGTCACCCTGGCCCAAAAGAGGTTACAATTATTATGAGCCTGAAACTCTGCCCCTTACACCATTTCCTTGGCCACTTATTCATCTGTACTATCACCCTATTCCTGCCCTGACTAGCACATTGCACTGGGAGTAATCCAAAGATTACTGTTTTAGAAGTCTTGCTCTTTAGCCTCTTTCCTATCGCCCTGTACTCTCTCTGTAAGACCTCTTCCCCCATTCTCCTTATGTCATTAGCACCAATGTGCTGGCTGTTCACCCTTCCGTTTCAGAATATTCTGCAGCAGCTCAGAGACATCCTGTACCCTAACACCTGGGAGGCAGCACACTATCCTGGCATCTCTTTCTTGGCCACAGAATCTCCTGTCCTCCCCCATCGAGTCTCCTATCACTATTACTCTGTCCGACTTTGCCCTTCCCTGCTGAGCCTTAGAGCTGGCCACATTATCACTGGCCTGACTGATGCTGTTGTGCCCAGATAGGTCATACCCCTGCATTATCCAAAGGGGTGTACTTGTTGCTGAGGGGAATGGCCACAGGGGAACCCTGCACTAACTTCTTACTTCCTTACTTCTCCTGGTGGTCACCCACCTACTATTTGAAGCTTGGGCTTTGGGTGTGACCAACTCAGCAAAAGTTTCATCTATGAGGTTTTCAGCCTCCCGGATGGTCCTGACCACATCCAGCTCCAGTTCTAGTTCCTTGATCTTGTCGGTAAGGAGCTGAAGTTGAGCGCACTTCCAGTAGATGTAGTCATCAGGGAGATTGTCACGTACCCTGAAATACCACATCTCACAGGAGGTGCATCCCTCTGCCTTAACCATCCAGACAATAAAACAGCTTACTGTTCCTACCTGTGTCTCTCAATAAAGTTTTGCACTTCCCACCATGTCTGTTATACCTTTGGCTCCAACTTCTCAAGCCCAAGTTCAATAACCAAAACAAATGACAGCCCTGCCTGTTCTCAATGAAGACTGTGGAGCCAGAGCCTGACCACTCTAATACGGTCTACTTCCACTGCTTACATCTCCCTTCTTTATATCGGTTCATATAAAACTCACTGCCGACAAGATAGTTTCTTTTCAAATGGCTCCCGCCTTGCAACAATGTCACTCTCACTTGCTAATTCAAAATATTTAAGTTGTGAATTCATTCAAACCATTAAAAGCAAACTTTTGTTACATCCTTCTTGCAATGTCAAAGCTCTAATTGCCTTTCCAATGTCTGCTTCATTTCAATCATCCATATAGATTGTAAATAGCTGAAGCCGAGCGTTGATGCATGTGGCACCCACTGGTCACAACTTGCCAACCTGAAAGTGACCCTTCACTGCTCACCGTTCTCTAAAGGTCAAAATTCGAAGCAAATTTATTATCAAAGTACGGATATGTTACTATATCTACCTTGGGTTCATTTTCTTGCAGGCATTTAGAAGGGGAAAAAGAAATACAATAGAATTTATGTAAAGCTATACATAAACAGACAAAGACTGACAAGCAACTGATGTGTAAAAGAAGGCAAACTGTTTAAATAAATAATACATAAGTTGTAAACATAAGTTGTAAAGAGTCCTTGAAAGTGAATACGTTGGCCGCAAAATCAGTTCAGAACTATGGTGATTGAAGTTATCCATGCTGGTTCAGGAATCTGATGTTTGAGGGGTAATTATTGTCTTGAACCTGATGGTGTGTGACATAAGGCTTCTATACTCCTGTCCGATGGTAACAGTGAGTGATGCACCATCAATAACTCTCGGCGAAGGGAGGCAAATGAAAGGCTTTTATTAGCAGCAAAAGTGACCACAACATCTTGGAGACTGAGGGAGGAGCAGTGCCTCCAATCGCCTTTATACAGAGGTCTGTGGGAGGAGCCACAGGAGCAGTCAGCAGAGTGGGGGGGGGCCAGACAGGTATATGTAGTTTACCACATTCACCCCCCCCCCCCTTTGTTTTAAAAGAGAGTCCACATGGGGCGAAGTTTCTTACAAGTATATTTACAGGTTAAGTCTATCAGGCGGTTGAGTCTGTCACTGCGATCTGCGTAGCACCGGTGGTGATTGCACCAGTGATGGTGGTTGTGCTGGCTCCGGCCTGACTGGAGGTGCCAGCCCGTTAGGCGTTAGTAATCCCTCATGCGTTTGCGTGGCGCCCGGTATGGGAGTGTCGTGAGGAGTCTGCATAGGGCTTGGTGTGCGCGGGGTCTCGTGGGTACATATATATACATCAGTGGGTATGGTGTTCATAGTCACCGTGGAGTGTTCGGGGTAGGGGTCTGGTGCTCCTGCGGGCGCCAGGTCGCGGACGGAGACCTTGTCCTCCCGCCCATCAGGTAAGACCACGTAGGCATACTGGGGGTTCGCGTGAAGTATGTGAACCCTCTCGATCATCGGGGAGTATTTATTGCTCCTCGCATGTTTCCAGAGCAGCACTGGCCCTGGGGACGTCAGCCAAGCTGGTAGGGTGGTCCCAGTGGCAGACTTCCTGGGAAAAGAAAAGAGTCGCTCATGAGGGGTGGCATTGGTGAACGTGCATAACAAGGAGCAGATGGAGTGGAGTGCCTCGGGGAGGACCTCCTGCCAGCGAGAAACCGGCAATCCCTTTGACCTAAGGGCTAAGAGTGTGGCCTTCCACACAGTGGCATTCTCCCTCTCCACCTGTCCATTCCCCCGGGGATTATAGCTCGTGGTCCTACTAGTAGCAATACCCCTAGCCAGCAGGTACTGGCGCAGCTCGTCACTCATAAAGGAGGACCCTCTATCACTGTGGATATAGCAGGGATATCCGAACAGAGTGAAGAGCTGGTGCAGGGCTTTTATGACGGACGTGGCAGTGGTATCGGGGCAGAGGATGGCAAAGGGGAACCGCGAGTACTCGTCGATAATGTTGAGAAAGTAGACATTGCGGTCGGTGGAGGGAAGGGGGCCCTTAAAGTCAACACTCAGTCGCTCAAAGGGGCGGGTGGCCTTGATAAGTTGTGCCTGTTCAGGACGGTAGAAGTGCGGTTTGCACTCAGCGCAGACTTGGCAGTCCCTGGTCATCGTCCTGATGTCCTCAAGGGAGTAAGGCAGGTTCCGGGCTTTCACGAAATGGTAAAGTCGGGTGACCCTCGGGTGGCAAAGATCTGCATGGAGGGCGTATAGCCGGTCGAGCTGTGCGCTGGCACACGCTCCCTGGGATAGGGCATCAGGGGGCTCATTGAGCCTTCCAGGCCGGTACAGGATATCATAGTTGTAGGTGGAGAGTTCCATTCTCCACCGCAAAATTTTATCATTTTTGATTTTGCCCCGCTGTTGGTTGCTGAACATGAACGCAACTGAGCGCTGGTCGGTCAGCAAGGTGAACCTTTTGCTGGCGAGATAGTGCCTCCAGTGCCTAATAGCTTCCACTATGGCCTATGCTTCTTTCTCCACCGCGGAGTGCCAAATTTCAGGGCCTTGAAGGGTACGAGAGAAGAATGCTACCGGCCTTCCTGCCTGATTGAGGGTAGCAGCCAGCGCGGTCGGAGGTGTCACTCTCTACTTGGAAGGGAATGGTCTCGTCCACTGCATGCATCGTTGCTTTGGCAATGTCCCATTTAATGCGGCTGAAGGCCGCGTGGGCCTCGGCTGAGAGGGGAAACGCAGTGGACTTGACCAGGGGGCGGGCCTTGTCTGTGTAGTGAGGAACCCATTGGGCGTAATAGGAAAAGAAGCCCAGGCACCGTTTGAGGGCTCTGAGGGTGGTGGGAAGAGAGAGTTCCAACAGGGGGCACATACGGTCGGGGTCAGGGCCAATGACCCCGTTCTCCACGACATACCCAAGGATAGCAAGTCGGGTGGTTCCAAACACACACTTGTCCCTATTATAGGTAAGGTTAAGAGCTTTGGCCGCTTGGAAAAATCATTGGAGGTTGGTGTTGTGATCCTGCCAGTCGTGACCGCAGATGGTGATGTTCTCCAGATATGGGAATGTGGCCTTCAGTTGGCACTGGTCCACCATCTGGTCCATTTCCCTCTGGAAGACCAAGACACCATTCGTGACACTGAAGGGGACGCGCAGGAAGTGATAGAGCCTGCCGCCCGCCTCGAAGGCAGTGTAGGGGCGGTCCTCCGGGCGGATGGGGAGCTGATGGTAAGCGGATTTCAGATCTATGGTCGAGTACACCTTGTACTGAGCTATCTGATTGACCATATCCGCGATGCGGGGTAGGGGGTATGCGTCAAGCTGCGTGAACCTATTGATGGTCTGGCTATAGTCCACGACCATCCTATTTTTCTGCCCTGTCCGAACAACAACCACCTGGGCCCTCCAAGGACTTGTGCTTGGCTCAATGATCCCCTCCCTGAGCAGCCGCTGCACCTCTGACTGAATGAAGGCCCTGTCCCCCGCGCTGTACCTCCTGCTTTTAGTTGCCACAGGTTTACAGTCGGGGGTCAGGTTGGCAAACAGCGGTGGGGAAGGGACCTTGAGGGTGGAGAGGCTGCAAGTGGTGTCAGTAGCGTGGCTGTTGGCATGGTGTTGGGTGGGATGTGCAGGTCGGTGTGTGTGTGTGGTCAGTAGCGGGGTATATGGCGAAGTCCCACAAAACTGAGGATTTCTGACAGTGATTGGTGGGAGGGGCCCATCATACTCCATTGTCACACTTTTCAGGTGGCTCTGGAAGTTGAGTCCCAATAGCACAGGGGCACACAGTTGAGGCATGACCAGTAACGCAAAGTTCCGGTATTCTGTGCCCTGCACCACCAATGTCACTACACAACCCCCCCCCCCCCCCCGGATGTCTGTGGAATGCGACCCAGAAGCCAAGGTGACCCTCTGGCTTACCGGCTGTGTCACGAGTCCGCAGCGTTGCACCATGTCCAGGAATAAAACTCTCAGTGCTGCCCATGTCAAACAGGCAGCTAGTCCTGTGCCCCTCCACCAGGATGTCCATCATTGACCTTGCGAGCTGGTGTGGAGCGTTTTGGTCGAGGGTCATGGAGGCCAGAGTTGAATCACCCTCTTGGTGCCCGGTAAACACCCGTGGGTCGGAGGCGGGGCAAAGTGGCGCTGACAAAGATGGCCACCCCCATGCCCCGCACGAGGCGGGCAGTCAAGATGGCGGCGACCAAGATGGCAACCCCCATGCCTCGCATGCGACGCTGCTCAACCCCGTTCATGGTTTGGACTTACAGGCCCTGGCGAAGTGGCCCTTCTTTCCGCAGCTGGAGCAGGTAGCTTCTCGGGCCGGGCAGCGATTTCGGGGGTGCTTTTCGAGTCCGCAGAAATAACACTGCGTGGACTTGTGACTGGCAGCAGCCGAGGTTGATTCGCCGGTGGGTGGCGGGGTCTGCAGCGTCCATGGGGCCGGTGGGAGATCGCGCGCCTGGAGAGCATCAGCATTGTGCAGAGCGGCCTCCAGCGTGTCAGGCAGCTCAATCGCCAAATATAAGGTAAGATCGCCGTGTTCCAGCAGCCGCTGGCGCACGTACACTGACCTAATCCCCGTAACAAAGGCGTCTCTTACTAGCAGCTCCGCATGCTGTTCCGCCGTCAGTCCCCTGCAGTCGCAGGCCCGCACGAGTGTCTGTAGGGCCCGGACAAACTCAGCGCTCGACTCTCCGGCCCGCTACCCCTGTGTCGCTAAGCGATGTCTTGCATAGACGGTGTTCACCGGCCGCCAGTCTTGTCTTTTGAGGGCGTCCAGTGCCCCTTGGTAGGTCAGCAGGTCCCTGATCAGGGAGTAGACCCGCGGACTGACTCTGGAGAAGAGAACTCTGTGCATGATAGCAGGCTCAGTCACGCAAATCTCCTCCAGGTACGATTGGAAGCATGCAAGCCAGAGTTCAAAAGCGATGCTGGCTTCCAGGGATTGAGGGTCAATATCCAATCTTTCGGGTCGTAAAATGCTCTCCATGTTTTAAAATGCTGCTAATAAAATTGATGCACCATCAATAACTCCCGGAGATGGGAGGCAAGCGATAGACTTTTATTAGCAGCAAAAGTGACCACAACATCTCGGAGACTGAGGGAGGAGCAGTGCCTCCAATCGCCTTTATACAAGGGTCTGTGGGAGGAGCCACAGGAGCAGTCAGCAGAGGGGCGTGTCCAGACAGATATACATGGTTTACCACAGTGAGGAAAGGGCATGGCCTGGCTGGCGAGTGTCTGTGTTGGTGGATGTTACTTTCTTGTGGCAGTGCTCCATGTAAGTTCAATGGTGAAGAGGGCTTTGCCTGTGATGGACTAATCTGTGTCCATCCCTTTCTATTGCCTTTTCTGTTCCTGAGCTTTGGTATTTCCATACCAGTTCATGATGTAACCAGTTAGGATACTCTCCACTGTGCATCTGTGGAAGTTTACCAGACTGAGACTGAGGCTTTAGGCCTGATCCAGCTGCTCCATGCTTCAGGTCTGAGGACTCAATTTCATTCTGAATGCCGTTGCTTGCTTTTATTGTTTCATGATTTGTGTTTTTTCTCTCTCTGCGCATTGGGTGTTGGTCTTTCTTTTTATAATTGGGTTCTTTAGGGTTTCTTGTTTGGTGGCCGCCTGTAAACAGAGGAATCTCAAGGTTTTATAATTTATGTATACTTTGATAATAAATATATTTTGAACCTTGAACCTTAAAAGTACTTTGAAGTTTTCTAACCACCCCACTTTCTGTGTTAATATAAAACTCCCAATACTATAAGCACTTATCTTGTGGAATAATATTTTATGTGTAACCTTATTGAATGCCTTCTAGAAATTCAAATTCACTACATTCTTTACCACCCAACTAGTTAAATCTTTAAGAACTTTCATGAATTTATCAAAAACACTTACCTTTTTATAAAATCTAATGCTGCTTAATCATGATACATCATTCTAATGTCCTTGTACTATTTCATTAATAATGGACTCCAGCATTTTCCGTGCAACAGATGTTAGGCTGTGTGATCTGTAGTCTCCTGCTTTCTCTCCCCCTCTTTTCTCAGCAATGTTTTATATTTTCAGTTTCCTGTCTGCTGGTACAGTACCTTTCCAGATTCTAGGCAATTTTGAAAGATTATAACCATCTACCACTTCAGCCATCAGGTCAGGTGTATCTGATAGCAGTTAGTCCCATTAGTTTCCTTTCTGGCTTTTCTCCACTCATACTTACACAGTAAGTTTCTTCCTCCCTTTTGCTCCATTCCTTTTGTCTCTTGCTTCCAATTTTGTGCTCTGACTACAACTACTAAATACATGTTTAACTTTCCACTATCTTGACCAATGCCACTTCTGTAACTTCCTTCTTCAACATATCTCTGGACATTATTGCAATCTATTTTATGCTTGCTACTAATTTACTCTCACGTTATATTTTCTATATTTCTCTTTATCAATAGGTAGCTATCTTTTGTTGGTTTCTCAGGTTTTTCCAGTCATTGATTGATGATAATGTTGCTCTTTGCCTCAGAAAGTGGAGTGCAGAAGTCAAACTCTGTCTTCAGCTCCCAGGGAAAAACTTCTGAATGAAAGCCTCCAACATGCATTCACACAGATACAACTAGCAGCATCAATTGCCCATCGTTTAGGCCAACCTAGAAATCTCACTCAGAGAGACAGCAGGTATTTCTGGTATGGCAAAGATAAATCTCTTACTTGTATAGAGAGCATAATTTCCTACTTAAATCAGGCTAGTTATAGCTGACCAACACAGTATAGAGAAACTTTTATGCTGCAGCTAGTTTCTGCGGTACCTTGTGGCATCTATGAGAGTTTAAACGTAAGAGGCATATTAGTACAATTGCTATGTGCATTAACATTTACTTGCACGTGTTTCATTATGTTTAATAAATATCATGATAGCATGCGTCTACTGTTCCTGTACTCAAACACTCCTTTCACTGCCCATGATCTAAAAATACTCAATAAACAGAGCAGGAGAAACTTTAATCTGTAACAAATCACGTTGTATCTAACCTGGAAGAGATTGATGATATGGTTAAGAGAGATTTATCCAGCACCTAATCTGCTCTCTACCCATGTTGAGAGTGTTTGATATTGGCTGTCGGTTAAAATGAATTGAACATTCTGTAATATTAGAAATTATGCCCCTTAATGAACATTAAAACTCATCGAAAAATAAATCAAGCTAGGAAAATGTATGAATCTAGCCTGCCTAAAATTAGTCTGAAATTATTCCTCCTCATATCACCCTAAACATCCAGCTCCAATTTTCTTTGGAAAAAAATATAAAGATTGAGCAAATAAATAAAATAAACAAAAATAAAGCAGTACACACAAAATTCTGGAGGAAATCAGCAGGTCAGGCAGCAGCTATGGAAATGAATAAACGGTTGGCATTTCGGGCTGAGACCCTTCTTCAGGACTATTGCCTTGATAATTAAAAGCTCTGCCCAGAAATCGGACCTGATGTCTAGCTAGAGTTCTCAAAGTAATAGATGGAGACTGCTGTCAGGCATCTTAACCAGTTGCGGGTTACGGAGCTTATCGGCTCTGAACTAAGAGGCAGCCAACCGTATTGAAGGTCTGGTGAACTTATCATTATCCTGAAGGACTCTTGTTGACAAAGGTTACATACCATGACTGCATAGAATTGGGAAAATATTACTGGAAGCCAGGAAGCAACCCCTAGAGAACACTTCTCTATACTTCTCCCAATTCATCATCATTTTTTGTTCAGTATCGATGGAACCATTGGCCCTTCAATACTTTGGGCTTCTAGGATTAGTGGAAACTTTTCAATTCAAAGGGAAATAGGCAACAAAATTGTTATTTTCCTATTAATAAAATGCAGATAACATAAACAAAATGGTTTACCAGCAATCATCAATATATTAAACCCATTGTACTGTGCACCAAAACCAGATCTAAGATGTTCCAAAGAGAATTTGGAAATTAGTTATAAAATGAACAAGAACAATCTCCTGGTAATCTGGAAGTTATTTCTAAGACAATTAATTTGCTATCTGAACCATCTATCCAACTTGAAGGTAACCAGAAAGGTAAAGAGCCTTGAAAATGGATTAACTTTTTTTAGACATTATTCCTGTATCTTTACCCAGAGTAGAACAAACTAGTGATCATATTTCCAGGTTAATGGCATTCCTTTGGAAATTGTAGCAGACACTTCTTGGTGTGATTCACACTAGCCTGGCCTTTTCCCAGCAACATTCATACAATTTGATAACACCATTTCAAGCCTTTCCTGCATAAGCTGAAGATCAACTATCAAGGAAAAATATTGTTGTAATGAGGAGCATATTGCATGAGTTTCGTGTTTATCTTGATGTTCAAAGGGATACTACTGACATTTGGAGATTCGACTGGACAACTTCAAAGTTGTCTGTGGGCTACTCAGACACCTTCCAAAGCTTACAGAGTGCACTTAGAGTGACAGTGACAGTTCTTGCCAGCACTTAACTGCCAAGATCTCACTTAATAGATGCCTTAGTATTGAAAATACTGGCAGCAACCCAATACCAGCAGTAAATGAGCAGCACACATAAGGAAAAAATACGTGATAGATGTTTCCCATAATGGGCCTCCATTGTACCCACAGCAAATCAAGTGACCCAGTCCACATTCCATTGGCTACCAACAGCACAAGAAGTCATTAATCAGATGGGGGAACCACATAGATAGTTAATGATACCCCCACGTACTTCTTTACAGGTCACTTATATTGAATATGAGCAACCTCATGATCCAATTGCTGAAATAACTTAATGAAACTGCTTTTTTTGAGGTCTGTATCCCACGCTGACATTTGTTTTGTTGATATGAAGTTTATTTGGGCTTTGTGAACTCAGTGAGCATTCTCATTTCTGGAAGAGACTACTGTAGCCACTCCCTATCAAGATCCTCCTCGCAGGTACCCTGCCCCACCTCATCTATCCTCCTCTCTCATACAAAAGCATATGAACATAAAACTTCCTCATAGTATTTATTGTATCATTGAGAACGCCCAGACCTAGAAGCTTTCTTTCTCTCTTCTACAGTGTCACTTCCTTCCATGATAGATTTAGGTTGTGTTGTTTCTGTCTGGCTGCTCTGTGAACTGTGAAGTATGTGCTTGGGAACTAAAAGCCTTTCACAAATCAGTGTATGGCAAATGACTAGAAGAAACATTTAATGGAGAGGGTCCCAACTCTAATTGCCTGAGTCATGACTTTATCACATTTTTCTGGGTGTGAATTACTCAAAAGTCTTCTTGATCAATTTCACATTTTTTGAAGAATTTCAAATCAGCTTTCGCACCAAGCACATCAAACCGAATACCTACGTTCTAGGCAGGCGAGTTCTTCAAATTATTTGAAGTTATAAATAATTTTGAGTGTAGTGTTTTTTTTTTCATTTTGCCTCCAATATTTATTTTATTTTAACGATACAGTTCTGGCCCTTTAAGCCACACCACCCCAGCAACCAGACAACCCCAATTAACTCTAAGCTAATCACAGGACAATTTTACAACGGCCAATTGAGCCACCTAGTATGTCTTTGGACCGTGGGGGGAATACCGAAGCACCCAGGGAAAACACGCGCACTCCATGGGAAAGAGGAACAGAGACTCCGTATAGAACAACAGAATTATCTCCGAAGTCTAGAGCGCCCTGACCTGTAATAGCATTGCGCTAACTGCTAAGCTATGGTGGATGGTATTCTCCATCTTTGCTGGACTGGGGAGAACGCTATGAGCATGGGAATTTTATTTGTTTTTTTCCCCAGCTGTTGATCATCCAATACAGTGAAAATTATGGCAGTTATCTATGAAGGAGTGACATTACCTGCTGATCTAAAACAAAATTTCCCAGAAGGATTACCATGGGTTCCCCTTTTTCCGATGATAGTGCTGATCATTAGTCTGGGCCTCTGAATTACTGGCCCAGAAGCATAACTATAATACCAGAGTACCCCGAACATGATGTAATCTACTTTGTTATTCTTTTATAAAATGTTCTAGTAGATCTGTGAATAAAAGCTGCTGAGGTATTGGGAATTATTTTCTTTTCGAGTGTTGGAGAAAAATTAAACATTTATATTATTTTTTTATTTTTCTGAAGTCATTGTTATATAAATCTGATCGAGCAGATTGGCTTACAAGAGATTGACATCACCAGCCATTTCCAATGAGAAGTGATAAATGAACAAAAAATATAAACAGAAATGGTCTGTATGATCCTTCACATTTTTTTTACTGTCGATCAATAAAATCATGACTGATCCACCTTCTCATCCAATCAACATATCCCTCGATTCCTTAAATGTTCAAAACATCGATTCACCTCAGCATCTACAACTTGAGCACTCAAACTCCTGGGATAGAAAAAATAATAAACTTACAATCCTCTGAGGATAGAAATGTTTCTGCATCCCTGTCCTAAATGGCTGGCCCCTTAGCTTGTGACTATGCCCTTGGCTCTTGATTTTCCAGCCATATGTGGAGCTATTAGCTGTAAAATGGAAGGAACTGTGCATCAATGACACTTAAAGCATTGCAATGTGACTCGTACTTTTGATGGATTCACCTTTTCAAAATTCGATTTAATGTGCTTTACATTGTTATTTCCATTTCATTTATTTGACAGATAGCTTTCAGTGTAACCAGATTGATAGACATACTAATTAGCGACATGTGGAGACATCTTAACAAACAAGTTTCAGCTGTAGTTTAGCCTGAGGTTGAGGGGAGACCAGGAACAGAAAGTTGCCTGTTGTCTTCTACTGCCACCTAGTGGATTAAAATGCAATTAACTCCATAAGAAACAACTGTTTTAGAAGAAGAAATTATTAGCTTTAAGCTATGTTCAAAGTTTAAAGTAAATTTATTATCAAAGTGCATATATGTCACCATATACAACCCTGAGATTGATTTTCTTGCGGGCATACACAATAAATCCAAGAATCACAATAGAATCAATAAAGATCACACTCTACGGGACGGGCAACCAAAGTGCAAAAGTCAACAGACTGTGCAAATACAAAAGAAAAAAATAATAATAAATAATCAATAAATAACAAGAACCTGAGATGAAGAGTCCTTGAAAATGAACCCACAGGATATGGGAACAGTTCAGTGATGGGGCGATTGAAGTGGAGTGAAGTTATCCCCTCTGGTTCAAAAGCCTAATGGCTGAGAAGTAATAACTGTACCTGAACCTGGTGTTGTGGGTCCTGAGGCTCCTGTACTTTCTCCATGAAGGCAACAGCAACAAGAGAGCATGGCTTGGATGGTGGGGGCCATTGATGATGGATGCTGCTTTCCTGTGACAGTGCTTCGTGTAGGTGGGGAGGGCTTTACCATTAACAGACTGAGCCATATCCATTACTTTATTGGATTTTCCCTTCCAAGGGCATTGGCCATAAAGCAACCAGTCAATATATTCTCCACTACACATCTATGGAAGTTTGTCTAAGTTTTAGATGTCATGCTGAATCTTTGCATACTTCTAAGGAAGTAGAGACACTGCTATGTTTTTTTTAGTAATGGCACCGGTGCTGGACCTAGGGCAAATCCTCTCAAATGATAACACTGAGGAATTTAAAGCTCTGAGGAATTTGTCATACGTCCATCGACACACCGAAACACACAGTGAAATATGCAATGTGCGTCAATGACCAACACATTCCACATTTTTGATCTTGCCCACTGTCCACATCTGCACCTGAGCCCTTCCCACATTTATATTAAGTGTCCAAGCTACCATAGGTTTAGACACCTATGTAAAATAGAGGCAGAATTTATCCTGTTGCTATTTCTGATTACAAAACATAAGGCATCTCACTGCCTAAAGCTAACTCCATTTCTCAATCCAGCAATGACAAAAAAGGCATGGTGGCAACTCTATTTCATTAGAAGTCTGAGGAGATTGGTATATCCACAAAGGGTCATGCAAATTTCTATAGATTTATGGTAGAGATCATCCGGACTGGTTGCATCACAGCCTGGTATGGAGATTTAAATCCATGGAATCACAAGAGCCTGTAGAATGTTTTAGACTCAGCCAACTCCAACACAGACACAATCCTTATAATTAAGAACAGCTTCAAGAGACAGTGCCTCAAGAAGGCAGGATCCATCACTAAGGAACCTCACCACTCAGACATGCTTTCTTCTCATCAGGGAAGAGGTACAGGGGACTAGACTTGCATATTCAATGATTCTGAAAGAGCATCTTCGCCTCCCCTATCAAGTTTCTGAATGATCCGTGAGCACTACCTCATTGTTCCTTCATTTGTTGTACTATTGATTTATTTTGTAATTCGTAGTAATTTTATGAATTACACTCTACCAATGTCACAGCACATCAAATTCCATGTAATATAAGACAATAATAATAAACATGATATTTATTCTAATAATGCTGACTGAAGCAAATAATTGCACTACTTTTTTTACTGTTAGAGGTGTCTTGTCTTAGAGCTGAATTTTCTTCTTGAGTGCTTGGATACTTGGAGTGATATAACCCGCTCCTCCTGCTATACAAACAAACACCTACACGCACATAATACTGTACATTCCTTTATTTACCAGGACGGACTATCAATGAAGATTTTGATGAATGGTCCACGACCTGCGATATTGTCTCCCTGCAGATTCTGTCTGACCTGTTGAATGCTTCTAATATTTTAAGTGTCTGCTTCATTCACCAATTTCAGGGTAAGAAATCTCGAACGCAGAAATAAGTCACTGGATCCAAGTTAAGATTATCTACAGAATCTTTGATTTAGATTTTGGTCATCAATGAAAATCCTTTGCATTTCCTTGACATCCTTGGTAGGAATGTTGGCAAAGACCACATTCTTCTAACAGCTAATAATTGTTTCTTCCTGGAAAGTGTCTAAAAATGGTAGTTATAAATTTAATGAAAAACACAATTAAATTTAATAAAGAAATCAAAAGAAATTTGGTTGGGATTTTAAGCAGAACTATTTGACATGCATTCCTATACAGGGAGTTATATAACTACATAAGGGAGAAAGGATTATTAGAAGGATCAGCAGGAAAAGTTTGATGAAGTAGAGTGAAAGGAAGCTTATGCTGAGCACAAATCACTAGGGTAGAACAATTAGGCCAAATAACAACAGATTCAGCTATTAATTTGTTTAACCCGGCAACACTATGGCTGACAAATGGATGTGGCACAGGAAGTATGTACTGTACATGGAACTATGTCTCACAAAGAATAAGGAGAGGACAAAGAAAAAATAATATATTTTCTTAGAAAAATGTCAATTTCTACCTCAAATATATGCAAATTAGGGAACTGCTTCTAATATTTAGCAACAATTCTAACAAAACCATCTCAGGACAAGGCAGAGCCTGCAGAGAAAAATATGGAATGGATAATATTGAACAGTCCTCACCATTTTCCATTGCAAAGACAGTCGTGCCTTCTGCATCCTCAGAACCTCACATGAAAGAAAGTGGTATGGTCTCGTGGAACTGCCTTTAGTGATAATGACAGAACAACTGAGACCCAATAGGAAGGCTTGCAGTTACTTGCCAAGTCCAAAGGGAAATGTTTGGGAGTACTGAAGCACGGACCTGCGTACACCTCTGTTAAAAAGGATGGAAGTGATTTTAAGGGTTGCGATGCAAATAATTATTGTATGGGGCGATGAGCAGCTGAAGTGCAAAGCTCATAATAAAAAATGCCCAATCATAGTTTTTAGGGACTAGGTCAGTATAAATGTGGTAATGTCCACAATCAGACACATTGATTCAAGAACATCTTCATTTGTTCTGCAGGAATCCTGAGCTTTCTGAATTTAATTCTCATTCCTGTCCCACTCTGACCTATCTACCCTTAACCTTCAACACAGTCCCAGCCAAGCCCAGAAGATGATTGATCTTTATCTTCCACCTAGTCACGTTGCAGCCTTCAGCACTCAGTACTGAATTCAATTACCTTAGATAACTGACCTTTCCAGCTCGCATCTGAGCTGGTTATTTCCAATGTAACATTAGCCACCTGTAACATGAAATCACTTTTTCTTCCTCCACAGTTGCTACTTAATTGACAGAATGCTTCCATCAATCTCTTTTATATTTGGATTCCTAGCATTTGCATTTGATTTCTAGGCACCTAGAAATATATATAAAATATATAGGTGGTGTCAAAATATACCTCTTGCACCTTATAAAGAGGCCAGTGAGTGTATGTTCATGGTCTTCTGCTGATGTAACCCATCCACTACAAGGTTCGATGTGTTCTACGTTCAGAGATGCTCTTCTGCATGTCACTATAGTAACACATGGTTATTTGAGTTACTGACACCTTCCTGGCAGCTTGAAGCAGTCCGGCCATCCTCCTCTGACCTCTGTCAGTAACAAAGTATTTTCACACACAGAACCGCTGCTCACTGGGTTCTTTTGTTTTTGCTTTTGCACCATTCTCTGTAAATTCTGGAGACGGCTGTGCGTGAAAATCCCAGGCGATCATCAATTTCTGAAATACTCAGACCACCCCGATCATTCCACAGTCAAAGTCACTTAGATCACATTTCTTCCCCATTCTGATGCTTGGTCTGAACAGCAGCTGAACCTCTTGACCATGCCTGTATGCTTTTATGCATTGAGTTGCTGCCGCAGAACTGGCTGATTAGGTATGTGAATTAACCAGCATATTTATAGGCGTACCTAATAAAGTGGCCACTTATTTTCCTTAGAAGCCTGGCTGCTATACCTGTCTGTCACGTTCCTAAATACAATGACAAAGGGATTGTGAACCAAGCAAGTGTACCAAGGACTCCTCTTTCCTCAAGCTGCTCTGAAATGTTCAACCAGAACCACGGTTTAGCAATTGGCATCCTTGTTTCAAGCACAGCAGCTTGCACTAGTTCAGCTTTTTACCAAAGTTTCTATTAAACAGATGACACTGGCTAAGTGTGTGAATCACTTCAGTAACAACCGACAAATACTCTTTTTATAAGGGTACAACTCCCTCAAGAAAGATCCCATCCCATCATCTTCTGAAATGTAGGTAATTGGCACAAAACATAAGACAATGGGAGAGCAGGCAGAATTATATTTTAAAATATAAATGATAGTTCAAAATATACACATGACAATAGCAACATTTGATCATGTAAAGTTATATTAAATCTTTTAAAAAGCTAACAGATGGAATGGATTCTAAAGATGTGCATTCTTTGTACATTTGTGCAGCTAAGCAATGTGTAAAGGAAGCCCATAAGCTACATGATAAATTGTTAGTGTTGTGGTATAGTGTCAGTACTAAACTGGAACATTTCACACGCAGAGCCTTTTGCCATGTAGTATGTTATACTTTTCCAAGATACCCTGCATCTGAAGAGCTTTGTCAGTGTGAAGGACCAAGAGAAGCAGCTGGTAAGCAACCAGATTTTATCTGCTTGCTACCATCTGTTTGATTCAGTTAAGCAAAGTTACGTGCTCTTTTTCTCTTGTGCATTAAATCACACAGAGCGGTACTGAACCAGAACGGCCCAGACACTTAGCTTAAAATGCCAAAGGGTGCTGTAATGTTGCAATAGACCTTTTGTCTATAATTCTAGTCATTGAATGGTGAAAAAGTAATACTGGCCTTGAAAACTTCAAAAGAAATTATCAAATTTAATAATGCATTTTGGAAAATTGCAAAGTTACCTCACATCCAATTAATAATCCTAAACATTAGTGAAAGCTCTCAATACCTGAGTAAAGCGTCCATTTAATAGTGGTCTTATAAAAGACTGCATCAATAACTACAACATGGAAGCTTGTAGCCACTGATGCAGTCTTTCATAAGACCACTAAGACCACATAAGTCCTTCATCTGGTCAGTAAAAGTGAGGAGGTGATAGAGAGGAGCTATAGGCAGGTAGTCACAGTGGGACCTCGGGAGACAGTTAAGTGGGTAACAGGCAGGAAAGGGAAGGGCAGGAGGCAGATACTAGAGACTACCACAGTGGCTGTCTCCCTTAACAATAAGTACCCCTGCTTGAGTATTGTTGTGGGGGACAGCCTACCTGGGGGAAGCAACAGTGGCCGTGCCTCTGCCACAGAGTCTGGTCCGGTGTCTCAGAAGGCAGGGAAAGGAAGAAGGTAGCAGTAATAGGGGACTCTATAGTTAGGGGGTCAGACAGACAATTCTGTGGACCCAGGAAAGAAATGCAGATGGTAGTTTGCCTCCGAGGTTCCAGGGTCTGGGATGTTTCTGATAGCATCCATGATATCCTGAAGTGGGAAGGGGTACACCCAGAGTTCGTAGTCCTTATTGGTACCAAGGACATAGGTAGGAAAAGGGAGGAGGTCCTGAAAACAGACTACAGAAGATGAGAAGCAGGATGTCAAAAGTAATAATCTCAAGATTCCTGCCTGTACCATGCAACCATGAGTATAGGAATAGAGTGAGATGAAGGATAAATGCATGGCTGAGGGATTGGAGCAGGGGGCAGGGATTCAGATTTCTGGATCATAGGGACCTCTTCTGGGGCAGGAGTGACCTGTACGAAAAGGATGAGTTGCACTTGAATCTGATATCCTGGCAGGAAGGTTTGCTAAGGCTGTTGGGGAGTTTAAATGAGAATTGCTGTGGGGTGGGAACCGAACTGAAGAGACGGAGGAAGGGGCTGTTGGCTCACAAATATAGAAAGCTTGGCGACAGTGGAGACAGACTGAGAGGGAGGATAGGGAGGTGATAGAGAAGGGATGCGCTCAGTCCAATGGATTGAGATGTGTCTATTTTAATGCAAGAAGCATCAAAAACAAAGCGGATGAGCTTAGAGCGTGGATCAGTACTTGGAGCTATGATGTTGTGGCCATTACAGAGATTTGGATGGTTCAGGGGCAGGAATGGTTACTTAGAGTGCCAGGCTTTAGATGTTTCAGAAAGGACAGGGAGGGAGGCAAAAGAGGTGGGGGGGGGGGGTGCGTGGCACTGCTGATCAGAGACAGCGTCATGGCTGCAGAAAAGGAGGAGGTCAGGGAGGGATTGTCTTCCAAGTCTCTGTGGGTGAAGGTAGAAACAAGAAGGGGTCGATAACTCAACTAGGTGTTTTTTATAGACCACCCAATAGTAACAGGGACATCAAGATAGGGAGACAGATTCTGGAAAGGTGTAATAATAACAGGGTTGTCGCAGTGGGAGATTTTAATTTCCCAAATATTGATTGGCATCTCCCTAGAGCAAGGGTTTTAGATGGGGTGGAGTCTGTAGGTGTGTTCAGGAAGGTTTCCAGACTCAATTTGTAGATAAGCCTACAAGAGGAGAGGCTGTACTTGATCTGATATTGAGAAATGAATCTAGTCAGGTGTCAGATCTCTCAGTGGAAGAGCATTTTGGAGATAGTGATCACAATTCTATCTCCTTTACCATAGCATTGGAGAGGGATAGGAACAGACAAGTTAGGAAAGTGTTTAATTGGAGCAAGGGGAAATATGAGGCTATCAGGCAGGAACTTGGAAGCATAAATTGGAAACAGATGTTCTCAGGGAAATGTATGGAAGAAATGTGGCAAATGTTCAGGGGATATTTGTGTGGCATTCTATATAGGTACGTTCCAATGAGACAGGGAAAGGATGGTAGGGCACAGGAACCGTGATGTACAAAGGCTGTTGTAAATCTAGTCAAGAAGAAAAGAAGAGCTTACGAAAGGTTCAAAAAAACTCGATAATGATAGTGATCTAGGTTATAAGGCTAGCAGGAATGAGCTTAAGAATGAAATTAGGAGAGCCAGAAGGGGCCATGAGAAAGCCTTGATGGAAAGGATTAAGGAAAACACCAAAGCATTCTACAAGTATGTGAAGAACAAGAGGATAAGACGTGAGAGAATAGGACCAATCAAGTGTGACAGTGGGAAAGTGTGTATGGAACCGGAGGAGATAGCAGAGGTGCTTAATGAATACTCTGCTTCAGTGTTCACTACGGAAAAGGATCTTGGTGATTGTAGGGATGACTTACAGTGGACTGAAAAGCTTGAGCATGTAGATATTAAGGCAGAGGATGTGCTGGAGCTTTTGGAAAGCAGCAAGTTGGATAAATTACCAGGACCGGATGGGAAGTACCCCAGGATACTATGAGAAGAAAGGGAGGAGATTGCTGAGCCTCTGGTGATGATCTTTGCATCATCAATGGAGACGGGAGAGGTTCCAGAGTATTGAAAAGTTGCAGATGTTGTTCCTTTATTCAAGAAAGGGAGTAGGGATAGCTCAGGAAATTATAGACCTGTGAGTCTTACCTCAGTGGTTGGGAAGTTGATGGAGAAGATCCTGAGAGGCAGGATTTATGAACATTTGGAGAGGCATAATATGATTAGGAATAGTCAGCATGGCTTTGGTTGTGCCTTATGAGCCTGGTTGCATTTTTTGAGGATGTGACTAAACACATTGATCAGAGCTGTAGATGTAGTGCATATGGATTTTAGCAAGGCATTTGATAAGGGACCCCATGCAAGCTCATTTAGAAAGTAAGGAGGCATGGGATCTAAGTGGACATTGCTTTGTGGATCCAGAATTGGCTTGCCCACAGAAGGCAAAGAGTGGTTGTATATGGGTCATATTCTGCATGGAGGTTGGTGACCGGTGGTGTGCCTCAGGGATCTGTTCTGGGACCCCTACTCTTTGTGATTTTTATAAATGACCTGGATGAGGAAGTGGAGGGATGGGTTAGTAAATTTGCTGATGACACAAAGGTTGGGGGTGCTGTGGATAATGTGGAGGGCTGTCACAGGTTACAGCAGGATATCGATACAATGCAAAACTGGGCTGAGAAGTGGCAGATGGAGTTCAACCCAGGTAAGTGTGAGGTGGTTCATTTTGGTAGGTCAAATATAATGACAGAATATAGTATTAATGGTAAGACTCTTGGCAGTGTGAAGGATCAGAGGGATCTTGGGGTCTGAGTCCACAGGACACTCAAAGCTGCTACGCAGGTTGACTCTGTGGTTAAGAAAGCATACAGTGCATTGGCCATCATCAATTGTGGGACTGAGTTTAGGAGCCGAGTGGTAATGTTGCAGCTATATAGGACCCTGATCAGATCCCACTTGGAGTACTGTGCTTAGTTCTGGTCGCCTCATTACAGGAAGGGTATGGGAACCATAGAAAGGGTGCAGAGGAGATTTATAAGGATGTTACCTGGATTGGGGAGCATGCTTTATGAGAACAGGTTGAGTAAACTCGGTCTTTTCTCCTTGGAGCGACAGAGGATGAGAGGTGACCTGATAGAGGTGTATAAGATGATGAGAGGCATTGATCGTGTGGATAGTCAGAGGACTTTTCCCAGGGCTGAACTGGCTACCACAAGAGGGCACAGTTTTATGGCGCTTGGAAGTAGGTACAGAGGAGATGTCAGGGGTAAGTTTTTTACACCGAGAGTGATGAGTGTGTGGAATGGGCTGCCAGCGGCGGTGGTGCAGGCGGAAACAGTAGGGCCTTTTAAGAGACTCCTGGATAGGTACATAGGGCTTGGAAATATAGAGGACTATGTGTAAGCCTAGGTAGTTCTAAGATAAGAAAATGTTTGGCACAGCTTTATGCGCCGAATGGGCCTGTATTGTGCTGTAGGTTTTTTACGTTTCTATGTTTCTATTTCAATCAAGCTGCCCGAGGAAGTGGTGGAGGTGTGTACCATCACATTTAAAGACATTTGGACTGGAACTTGGTTTGCAAAGGATTAGAGGGACGTGGTTCGAATGCAGGCAAATGGGACGAGCTTAAATGGGTATCTGGGTTTGCATGGACCATTTGGATCTGAGGACTTGTTTGTGTGTTGGATGACACTCTGACCCCAATCTGCTCTCTCCTGTGTCTCCAGTAATACAGGGTCTTCATGTACCAGCACTGTCTCAGGTTCAGTGTCATGGTCAAGAGAGAGTGTGGGGTGGGGGTGCACACAGGAAGTGTTGGGGACATTGGGCACAAAATAACCAAATCTGCATTAAAATGGACACCTAATATTCCTGCAAAAGGCTTCAGGCTTCTTTCTTTATTTCCAGTATTTGGTATTGGGATTGGTATTGATTTAATATTGTCCCATGTACCGAGATCCAGTGAAAAGCTTCTCCTGCATTCTGTTCATACAGATTACACTGTGCTTGGGGGTACAAGAAGGTGAAACAATAACAGAAGACATGATAAAGTGTGGCAGCCACAGAAAGACTGCAGTGCAGGTAAACAATAAAGTGCAAGATCATAATGTGGTAGATTATGATGTCATCAGAGCATCTTATGGTACGGGGGGGGGGGCGGTGATGCTGGTTTCCATGACGATCTGAGCCATTTCCACAACGCTCTTGTATTTTCTTGTCATCACGCACAAGATCATAATGAGGTAGATTGTGATGTCATCAGTGCATCTTATTTTTCCTGGGGACTGTTAAATATTTTGATAACTGCTGGACAGGAGTTGTTCACTGTGACAGTCCAAAATCTGTGCTCCTCTCTGTTGAAGAGGGCAGTATCTTCTTACTTTGTATGTTTATAGGAAGGATGTAGAAGCTATGGAGAGGGTGCAGAGGAGATTTACCAGGATGTTGTCTGGACTGGAAAACAAGTCTAATGAGGCAAGGTTGGCAGAGCTGGGACTTCTCTCTCTGGAGCGTAGAAGGATGAGAGGGGACTTGATAGAGGTCTACAAGATTATGAGAGGCATAGATAGGGTGGATAGCCAGTACCCGTTTCCCAGGACACAAATAGCAAACATAAGAGGGCATATGTACGAAGTTAAGGGAGGGAAGTTTAGGGGAGAGATCCTCCCCTTCTTTCCCCATCCCTAATATATTTAGTTCCTCTCCCCTTTTTTTCTCTCTCTTTCTGCCCATCACTCTGCCTGTTCTCTATCTCCCTCTGGTGCTCCCCTCCCCCTTTCTTTCTCCCTAGGCCTCCCGTCCCATGATCCTTTCCCTTCTCCAGCTCTGTATCACTTTCGCCAATCACCTTTCCAGCTGTTAGCTTCATCCCACCCCCTCCGGTCTTCTATCATTTCGCATTTTTCCCTCCCCCTCCTACTTACAAATCTCTTACTATCTTTCCTTTCAGTTAGTCCTGACGAAGGGTCTCAGCCCGAAACTTCAACAGTGCTTCTCCTTGTAGATGCTGTCTGGCCTGCTGTGTTCCACCAGCATTTTGTGTGTGTTGCTTGAATTTCCAGCATCTGCATATTTCCTCATGTTCGCAATTGTAGGGATGACTTACAGCAGATTGAAAAGCTTGAGCATGTAGATATTAAGAAAGAAAATGTGCAGGAACTTTTGGAAAACATCAAGTTGGATAAGTCTCCGGAACCGAATGAGATGTACCTCAGGCTACTGTGGGAGGCGAGGGAGAAGATTGCTGAGTCTCTGGCAATGATCAGTGGGGACGAGATAAGTTCCAGAGGATTGGAGGGTTGCAGATGTTGTTCCCTTATTCAAGAAGGGGAGTAGAGATAGCCCAGGAAATTATAGACCAGTGAGTCTTACTTCAGTGGTTGGTAAGTTGATGGAGAAGATCCTGAGAGGCAGGATTTATGAACATTTGGAGAGGTATAATATGATTAGGAATAGTCAGCATGGCTTTGTCAAAGGCAGGTCATGCCTTACGAGTCTGAATATTTTGAGGATGTGACTAAACACATTGATGAAGTTAGAGCGGTAGATGTAGTGTATATGGATTTCAGAAAGGCATTTGATGAGGCTTATTGAGAAAGTAAGGAGGCATGGGATCCAAGGGGATTTGCTGTGTGAATCCAGAATCGGCTTGCTCACAGAAGGCAAAGAGTGGTTGTAGACGGATCATATTCTACACGAAAGTCAGTGACCAGTGGTGTGACTCAAGGATCTGTTCTGGGACCCCATCTCTTCATGATTTGTATAAGTGACCTGGATGAGGAAGTGGAGGGTTGGGTTAGTAAATTTGCTAATGACACAAAGGTTGGGGGTGTTGTGGATAATGTGGAGGGCTGTCAAAGGTTACAGTGGGACATCAATAGGATGCAAAACTGGGCTGAGAAGTGGCAGATGGAGTTCAACCCAGATAAGTGTGAGGTGGTTCATTTTGGTAAGTCAATTATGATGGCAGAATGTAGTATTAATGGTAAAACTCTTGGCAGTGTGGATGATCAGGGAGATCTTGGGGTCCGAGTCCATAGGACACTCAAAGCAGCTATGCAGGTTGACTCTGTGGTTAAGAAAGCATACGGTGCATTGGCTTTCATCAACCATGGGATTGAGTTTGGGAGCCGAGTGGTAATGTTGCAGCTATATGGGACCCTGGTCAGACCCCACTTTGGGTACTGTGCTCAGTTCGGGTCACCTACAGTTCTGTATCGTGCTGTAGGTTTTCTATGTTTCTATCTTCTCTGCTGCTGTGGCTCAGGCTTCAGAGTGTTGTGGGTGGTGAAACAAAAGCTCTATCCTGCAGGGATTCAGCACCATTGCAATAACCGTAAGGATGTTCTGGTCCAGAAGCATCACTGAGGATGGCAAAGAAACTGGTACAGCTGCAACAGGGGAGAAGGCAGCATTTGCTACTCCCGTCATACTAAAAACACTCCCGTGCGTGTTGCCTCAGTGCTCCCACTGATCTGTTGTCAGCAGATGAGAACTATGATGTGTTCAGAGCTCGTAACCGTTTACTTTCATGGCCTGCCCATAACAGAGGACATAGCATTTCAGAAAAATTACACAAGTCCAGCAAAATAGTTTGACTAGTGCCAGAAATGCCTGCCTTGATGGTCCATCTGCAACAACCATCTGCTTCATGGTTGACTGATTCTTTGATACTGTGAACCAGAACCCACACAAACTGATGAAAGGATTCTTTTGGTCATCTTAGAGAAGTTTACAGAATGTATTTAAGGAAAATTATTTTAGTAAAATTACACAAGCTATGCTGTTGCTTCAATAAATAGACAACATCTGAAAACCTTTGAAAAATTCAGCTGTGAATGCAAACATTTAATGACTCAGGAATAAATAATAAAAGTTAATTAAGTTTATGATTTGGAAAGGCCATCAAAAGTAGTGCGTGGAATGTCGGACAATTATAGCAAGTCAGGGTAGATATGGATGACTAGAAAGGAAATTTCAATAAATTGCATTCATCGCACAAATTCTGACACAACTGACCAATTATTGGCAGAGTTGTTAATATTCAGAATTAGAAAGGTATGGAAAAAGTTAGCTTAGCATTTTGGAAACTATTTCCGACAGTAACTGAACCAACTGTTCTCTTAATGCTGCTCCCTGAATCTGGTTTCTGGCGATAAGCTATGGCAAAAGATCTACATGCTTAGTGACATTGTAACAAGCTTGAGGAAATAAAATTATATACGTCAAAGAAATGAATGCAAAAAAGAGTGACTTTGGGTCCAGAACTAGGTGAAAATTTTGTTTACAGTTTTAGCCACAAGCACAAACTATCTTAACTCTCCGTTCTCTGAATATAAAAGTCTCCCATCCAGCTTCCAACCATATCTGCAACACCAAGGTAACCCTGGGCTAAATCACTAATGACATGCTCTGCAACTACAACTCCAGCTCTGTACTTGACTGTTTACAAGATCATCCACTGCTGGTTCTGGCAATTCCTTGCAATATTTCCACCATCCATCTCAGCCGGACTGCTCAGACTCACAGCTTCAGTCCAATTTATTAGATCAGATCACTGCAGGGAGATTTAATACAAACATGCATTAGAGACATGCAGAGGCTCAGAAAATGCATCGGGGAGAGTTGCAGCCATGAAATGAGGATAGAATATACCAAAAATACTCAGCAGGAATATAAGAGAAAGATGAGAGTTAATGCTTCAGGTTCATCAGAACTCATCAAAGTGTGAGAGAAACTGAGAAAGAGACAAAAGAATAGAAGAGAACGAACAGGATAGAAGACAGAAGAGGTTAAATGATCAAGGGCTGATAATACAAGGTGAAAGTTGGTGGCAGAGGAAACAATAAAGAAACAAAATACCTGTTGAAAAGTGATGCAAATGGGAGAAGCTCAACCATTTTTTGAAATTACCCAAAAAATCCAAAAAAATGTAAGCAACACACACAAAATGCTGGTGGAACACAGCAGGCCAGGCAGCATCTATAGGGAGAAGCGCTGTCGACGTTTCGGGCCGAGACCCTTCGTCAGGACTTGGCCTGCTGTGTTCCACCAGCATTTTGTGTGTGTGTGTTGTTTGAATTTCCAGCATCTGCAGATTTCCTCGTGTTTGCTCAAAAAAATGTAAGTATTTGTTTTCTGGAATTGTTGGACTCAGTGTTTCATCTCATTGTTTTGCATCTCGTGGCCCCAGAGTGCATTTCTGTACGTCATTCAGATCCAACATAGATTGGGGGGCCACTTTACCAAGCATCTACACTCCCTCAGTCAGAAAAAGTGAGGATCCCCCGGTGGCCAACCATTTCAATTCTACTTTCCATTCCCATTCCAGCATGTCTGGCTGTGGCCTCTTTTACTGCCACAATGAGGTCACACTCAGGTTAGAGGAGCAACACCTACCACCTTCTGGGTAGCCTCCAACCTGATGGCATAAGCATTGATTTCTCAAACGTCTGATAATTGCACCCCCCCCCCCCCCACCATTCCTCATTCCTGTTTCCTTCTCTCCCTGTATCTTCGTACCTGCCCATCACCTCCCTCTGGTGTTCTTCCCCCTTCCCTTTCTTCCATGGCCTTCTACCCTCTCCTAACAGATTCCCCCTTCTCCAGCCCTTTACCTCTTTCACCAAACAATTTCCCAGCTCTTTACTTCACTCCTCCCCCCTCCCGGTTTCACCTGTCACTTACCACCCCGTACTTTACCCTCCCTTTCGTGCCCCCCCCCCACCTTCTTACTCTGACCTCATCTTTTTTCCCAGTCCTGATGAAGGATCTTGGCTCAAAACATCAACCATTTACTCTTTTCCATTGAGTTCCTCTAGCATTTTGTGTGTGTTGCTTGGATTTCCAGCATCTCATGTCAGTGTTTCATCCAGAGTTTACAATAAGGCTCTCTGGAACAATCATTTTCCAAGTTTTCTGACAATATTTATTTAGGTGGTATTGTGAATACAGAGAAGATATGAAGAAGCTTCAGGGGATATGGATAAGCTAAGCGACCTGGCGAGGACACGACAGAATATTGTGAAGATGCAATATTGTGTTATCAACTGACGCAAATAACAGAGAAATGCTTGTATTATTTAGACATTGGTTAGTGTTGATATTCAAAAATCAACTGAGGTGAGCTTGTATACAAGTTATTAAAGACTATCATGCAACAGATACAGTCATGTAAAATGGTACATTAGCCTTAATTACAACAGGACTAAGGAATTCTTACTACAGTTGTGTATGGGGCCTTGGCGCACAGACATTGGAGTACTGGATTCAGTCTTGGTGTATTTACCTAAGAAAAGATATACATATGGAGGGATTACAAATATTCAGACTGAAAATAGATCTAGTGCTTTCCTGGCGTATATGCTGCATAAACTCTTTTGGGCTTCCAGACAGTTACAGGTGTCGATTTTAACCAACATTTTGATGACAAGCTATGCCATGTTTATCAGGGATGATGCCTAGGTACGCCTAATCTGGTTTTAGTTTAATCCTAGTCTTTAATCTGTCCCTCCTGATTGGTTAGCCCTCAACCAATCAGGTTTCCGCTGCCCCACCTTGTTTAAAATTGTATTCCAGTTCTTAATTACAGCTAGACCTTCATCTTACTTAAAATTCTTATTCTCTAGTCTTATTTCAATGGCTTGCATCACAGCCTGGTTGCAAGCTCATTGTAGGGAGAATGAGTTTGACCAACAAGAAGAGATTGAATACACTGGAACTGAGATATCCTCTCACTCTTCACTTCATTGGAGGAGAATGAGATGAGATCTCATCAAAACTTTCAAAGTTCTTGAAGGATTTGATAGGTGAGATGCAGGGAAGATGTTTCCCCTGTCTGAAAAGACGAGGAATGAGAATATGATTTCCAAATAAGGGACATGGCATTTTGGAAAGGGGTGAGGGGGGGTGGAAACACTTCATACAGTGGTTGGTGAACACAAGAAGTCCTGGGTTCAATCAGAACAGAGATTAGAGGATTTCTGGACAGTAAGGAAATCAATGAAATAAGTGTTTGTGCTGGAAAATAGCGCTAATGGCACATTAAATTACTGATAAGCAGAGTAAACTCAAAACTTGGATGGCTTACTCCTATTTTTTATGTTTTATGCTTTACCAAAGATCAAAGTGAAAGCTCAAATGGAAGTCCGGAAGTCAAAGCACAATGGCCAAAGCCGGGTGATTGGGAACTAGAGGCCTGACCACGTGGGAAGGAGGAGAAAGGGAGGGAAGGGATTTGTTTTTCTGTTGCTCTTTTGTTGATTGCTGTGTTCAATGGTGTTGTATTCTGTGTTGTTCTCCCAAGCACTGTGGACGTGCTATGTTGGCGCTGGAATGTGTGGCGACATCCTTCGGTGTGTTGGTTGTTAACATAAACAACGCATTTTACTGGATGTTAGCAGGTACATGCAATAAGTAAACATGAATCTGAATTATTGTTTGAAGCAGAATATGTATCCTCCATCTCCACCAATGCCATCTTTCCTCCACATGGTGCCTCTTATGCAATTCCAGGAGATATAATACCTGCCCTGTTACTTTCTCTCATTTCCCATCCAGGCAAACAGTTTCAATAGCATTCTTCCAGACCACCATGGAACCTATGACTATTATCGGCTGCTTTCAATGCTTTTAACACTAATGTTCAAAGTAATGATTATGTAATATTTATTATGTAATATCTATTATGTAATATTTGAATGGATGGTAACTACCTCAGAGAATATTACAGGCGGGTTTCAATAATTCCAGTCGACTAGCAGCAGGATGCTGGTCGACTTTATGGAAAAGAGCCAAAAGATTTCCTGTTGTTTGTCTTTGACCCTGATCACAGCCAGAATAAACAGGTGAGGAGGGAGGAAGGAGGACAGCTAAAAGGTGATAGGTGATGCCTGGTGGGTGGGAAAGGTAATGGACTAGAGAAGAAGGAATCTGACAGGATGGTAGGATGGACTACAGGATAAAGGGAAGGAGGAGAGGCACCAGGGGGAGGTGATAGGCAGGTGACAAGAGGTATGAGACCAGAGTGGGGCATAGAAGGAGAGGGGAGGGGGAGTGAAACATTATTTTACCGGAAGGAGCATTCAATATTCATGCCATCAGGCTGGAGGCTAGCCAAACGGAATTTAAGGTGTTGCTCCTTCAAACTGAGGGTGGCCACAAGAGGAAGCCATGGACCAACGTGTCGGACTGGAAATGGGAAATGGAATGAAAGTATTTGGCTTTTGGCGGAACGAACGGAGGGGCTCAATGTAGCAGTCCTTCAATTTATGATGGGTCTCACCAGGAAAGCCCACTTTTGGCAGGTTACTTGAGTCAAGCAGTGGAGCAGTTGTTGGCCATTCCAAAAACGCATGAGAGAAGATCAAGGACCAAGTGTCAAGGCCCAACTTTATTCAGCATATACATTTACATGTATAGGGTGAGTACCCCCTTATCTGGAATGTTAGGGGCCGGGAGTGTTTTGGATTTCTGATTTTTTTTAAAAAATCTTGAAATAAATAATGAGATATCTTGGGATCGTCATCATTTCTGACTCTGAATTTATGTGATACCAGTAATCAGCCTTTGACTTATACTTGTTATTCACACATATGTACTGATTCAGCTGTTCAACACATTCGATTTTGATCAGCAACAGTCTTGGCAAACTCATCAATGAATTTCTCTGCTGCTTCGTGATCAGCAGACTCTTTGTCACCACAAATAACCATAGTAGTGCAGCGATCAGAGCAAAACTATTACAACTTGGAGTGTTCTGAAGTTCGGAGTTCAATTCCAGAATCGTTCTGTAAGGTGACTCTGTACGTTCTCCCCCAGAATACATGGTTTTCCTGGATGCTTCGGTTTTCTTTCACAGTCTAAGGAGGTACTGGGTAGGGTTAATTGGTCATGGTAAATTCTTCCATGATGAGGTTTGGGTTAATTGGGTTAGCTGAGGGTTGCAGGTGTGGCGTGACTGGAAGGGGTGAAGGGCCAGCTCTGTTTCACTAAAATAAAACAAATCAAATAAAATGCATTTTCTTAAGTTTCCGCAACCAGCCTGCTGAATATCCGCAATTACCTTCAAGTTTCAGTTTGTTGTGATAGATCTTTGCTTGCTTCATGATCAGCGTGCCGTTAAGCAGCATATGTTCACTCCAGTGCTGACAAATCCACTCTCTCAGTATCGAAAGACTGAGATCTTTTTTTTTTTTGCTTTGTGCAATGTTTTTCCATTTTTCATTAACTTCTGTTCATGGCATACGAGAGGACACCTCTCAGAACTGTCTGTGGTGTGCAGAGACCTCCACTTCACCTGGAAACCTTGTGGAATTTTCCACTTGTGACTCCTTGTCAGCAGTCAACAAAATTTGGATTCTGGGGTTTTCAGATTTCTGAATTTCAGATAAAGGGTACTCAACCTGGATTAGGAATTAGCTCTGGTATGTTGGCACAATATACAACAAAAACAACCTTCAACAATTGTAAAGAATAAAAATTACATAAAAATTAAATGTGGAGGTTAAAGTACAAATACGGAATAAAATGTTCATTAATGCATAAATATCAGCATGATGAGATCTCAAAGATTCAACCCAGTTCCCACAGATCTGACTAATTATGTAAAACAAGGACATACCAATATTGCTACAGCCTTATTAATTGGAAATCAGCCTTTTTCTGTCATTAGCATTTCAAAGGATACATCCTCAAATTAGAGTGGAAGCCGCGGTAGTGCAGCAGTTAGCGTGACGCTATTACAGCATGGGGTATCTGAATTCAGAGTCCAATTCTGGCTTTGTCTGTAAGGAATTTGTACATTCTCCCTGTGACTGTGAGTTTCCTCCTGATGCCACAATTTCCTCCCACGTTCCAAGGATGTACTGGTTAGTAGGTAATCACAGGACTAGATTGTCCTGTGATTAAACTAGGGTTAAATAGGTGGGTTGCTGTGTGACACGGCTTGTTGGGCTGGAAGGGCCTGTTCCATTCTTATTTATTATTTAAAGAACTCAACAGCCCTTCATTCTCCATAGAAAAAGGTGATAACCAAAGAGATCTTACTGAATAAATCTACACTCCAGAGATACTGGAATTACTCCACTAAACTGCTGTAACTGCTGAAACAAAAACAACTATGTTTTATCAAAACGATAAACATTAAGAGAATTACTACAACTTACAAAATAAAAACAGCATTCTGAAAAGCAATTTATCTAACTACCAGTAATTTCTTACCCCTCCCCCTTCTCTCTTTCCCCAATCTGGCTCTCCCTTACTCCTCACTTACCCAGCAAATGTTGAAAAGGTTCAAAGGTTCACTTTATTGTCAAACTATGCATGTACAATACAATTCTGATATTTGTCTTCTTCAGATAACCATGAAATACAGAAAACAGACTGTTGGAGGCTTTGAAAGAAAAGACATCAACCCCCTCCCTGCACAAAAAGGAAAATAAACAAAATTCACAAACCCCAAAGCCCCCAGTCCCTCCCGCACACAAAAGCTAACAGATCGTCCACTAGGAAATGGCAGCTGGAACATCAAACCCCAAAGCCCAACCCCCTCCCTCACAAAAAACAACAATAACATCAAACCCCCAATGCCCTCCTTCACAGAAAAGAACAGCTCCCTTTGGTGCCTCCATTCCTTCCCCTTCTCCTATGGTCCACTGTCCTCTCCGATCAGATTCCTTCTTTTTCACCCCTTTACCTCCTCTGTCTATCACCGCCCAGCTTCTCATTTCCCACACATCTTCTCCCTCCCCACTTGATCTCACCTGTCACCTGCCAGTTTGTACTCCTTCCCCTCCCCTTACATTCTTATTCCAGTTTCTTCCTCTTCCTGGGTGAAGGATCTTGGCCCAAAACATCAATTGTTTATTCCTCTGCATAAATGCTGCTTCACCTGCGGATTCCCTTCAGCAGTGTGTCTGTGTTACTCCGGATTTCCAAGCTCTTATGTTCATTTTGCTAGAATGTGTTTTGGGGTGAAGCTTCCATTTGACATAGGTTTGAAGATAATTTTGAAAATATAAAGCAAACTGAATGGTTCTACTTGTCTTATCAACTTACGACTATCATAGAAATGAAGGCAGATGATCGCACTTATCTTCCAGTTAAATGTATAATCTCTGTTACTTTTTCAATGTCTGGTGCTATGCCTTTCTGATATCATTCATTTCACACAAGAAATTAAGAACAAGGATAGGATACAAAGCCCCTCTAGCCTAGTTCACTATTAAATGTGTTCATGGCTTCACCCACCCCCCTTTCAATGTCAATTTCCCAAAACCCTTCATTACATAATCTTTCAAATGTTCATCTATCGCCACCTTAAACCAATCTAATGAACTGGCCTCCACTACCCACAGGGGCAGAGAATTTCATGGATCCACTACCCTCTGAGAGAAAACCATTTTGGTAAGCCTCTGAGTTTAATGATCAGCATCTTATTTTGTGGCCATGCCCCTTGTAAGAACATATCAACATCTACCCTGTCAAGTCCTCTTAAAGTCACCCATTCTTCTAAAATCCAGCAAATCCCACCCTGAACTGTTTAGCCTCTCTTGATAGGACAACCTTTTTATTTCAGGAATCGGCCTTGTAAATCTCCTTTGGTCTGCATACAATGCTAATATGTCCTTTTATTCACATAAAGGGATCCAAACAGTGCACAGAATTGCAGGTGTGGCCTCACTAATTCCCTGTAAAACCATGACAAAACTTTCCTTATCTCAAATACCAACTACCTTGCAATAAAAGCCAACATGTAATTTGCTTTATGAATGACACCTTTGGACCTGTCTGCTAACTTTTTGACATCAATGCACAGAAAATACGAGATCCCTCTGAGCTTCATTAGTTTGCAATCTTTCATTATTTAAGTAAAAATCCACCATTTTGATTCCTCTTACCAAAATGAATGACCTCACAGTCCATATTTAACTGTCAGGTTTCCACTCTGTCTCTCAACATATTCATATCCAGATGCAGAACCATAATGCTCTCACCATAATGTGTCCTTCTACCTATTTAAATATCATTGGCAAATTTGAAACCTTACATTTTGTTCCATCCTTGAAGGCCAAGAAGTGGTCTCTGGCTTACACCATATGGTACATCTGCTTAGTTATATTCCTGCCAGGACTGGAAGTTCCATCTTTAGATAGAAATTCAGTCCGTAATTGGCTTTGAGCGTAAGTGGTCACAACACTCAGAAAATTATTGAGCCTGAGCTTGCAAACATAGCATGGAAACAAAGAATGAGAAAAGACTTGCTCCCTTCATATCTCCTCATGTAGCTTTGTTTGGCACATGTCCCTCGTCAGAACTGATGGACATATTGTGCCTGAGTGCAAAGATTGGAAAAATTAGAATCCCAAGCCCTTATAACCCTTGAAAACATAATACTTGAAATGGCTTGGCATGCAAATATGAGTTCATTTACTCAAGCATGAGTCCTTTTACTCCTTATTTTAATAAAGGCTGTTTTAGTTCAAAACAGCGGAAAATGAAATTTTACAGGAAAATATTAAGCTGTCAATCATACAAAGTAATTTCAAAATAACAAGCCTTAAAACTGCGGTTAACCCTTTTTGATTAGTAAATAGTTCATGAGTGCAATGTTTGAGCCCAATCAATTGACCGACAAATACAAGGGAGAATTCGATGAAAAACCTGGAAAAAAATTACTGGTTTTTTTCCATGAATAACATGCAAAAGCTTTACTTGTGCATTTCCTGCAGCATTTAACAATGCCTTAATAATGGGACTTTAATTACTGGGAACCAAGGTGAAGAAAGCTTTTCATTGTCAGCCATAGTGCAGCAATATAAAAGTCTACTACATAAATCGGGAAAATGGAGTGGGGTGGAGATCCCTCACTGACCCAATAGACCCTTGAGCTGAAGTGAAATGTAGAAACATAGGCGTAAAGAACCTACAGCACAATACAGGCCCTTCAGCCCACAGAGCTGTGCCAGACATGCCCTTACCTTAGACATTGCTTAGGGCTCCCAAGCTGCTGTAAGATATGAATTCATGATGACAGTAATGTGTAATGATGTCATTAATGTAGAGATAATTGTGAGCGAAAGTAGAGAATGATTCTGGCACTTGTTGTGAACAAGGTATTGATGTCCCAGTGGGAAATTTTATTTCACCTTTATTTCCTGCTTGTTTTGCTGAGAATAAATCACAGAAATGGGCACTGCACACAAGATTCTAGCATAAGATCAGTATCTGATTCTGGGCAAGCATCAGGTGCATTAGCAAGGAACACAACCAGAAGACCAGGGTACAATTTCTCAGTGGGCAGAATTTCTACAGGAAATAGTCAAAAGTGCAACATGCCCCAGAGAAAATGGCTTTCATGTATAATTTGTCCATGGTAAACGGACACTTTTGTTCCAATTTCTAGCCAACAATTTTCTCACCAGAGAGTACTGTGTGAGAAACCAACAGAGCAAATTTGAGCTCTCAACCAAAGGGAAAGAAAAGAGCAAATACTGATGAATTACAAACTTGCCTGCTTCTCGGAAGTAGCAAATAGCAATTCAGTTTTCAGTTCATTTATTTCGGTATAACAATATACCCATATAAGGTCTTAACAATGAGTTTGAAATTCATGACTGGGGAGATCTCCACTAGGAGTCATTTGATAAAGTGCTTTAGGCATAATTAAAGGACCCCTGGCCTAGGGATTTTGGAAGCCTTTCTGAAATAGCTTACCAGGGCTGTGCTGCCAGCTGCTCTAACACCATACAAATGGACCGATTTAGTTTCAGTAGGTAATACAATATAGCATAATGGAAGAACACCCATCAGTCTAATTTTAAAACCCATCAGGGACACAAGAACACAGGCTCTGAATGAATAATGTTTTAACTCATTCATGTACAAATCACATGGTCCAACAACACCACATGTCTTTACAGAGAATAGTAACAATTAATATTAAAAGAGAGGCAAAATAAATAACAGAACCCTGATTTAAAGTGTTTCCCTTGTTCAATGTCTGCAAATGTGATTACATATCTAACTTGATCAAGTTTCTTAAAACAATAATGATAATTTTGGACATTGGATGAAACAGTCATGAGTGGCCTATGCTATGTGACCACCTTTCTTTCTAAAGAACATTAACGCGATCAGTTTATTGCTAAAAGAGCACCATTATCAAGGCCATACTTTATTTAAAAAGTATTCCAAAAAAAAGTGAACAACTCCTTCTATTATGATTACAAACAAATATTCTTTTGCAATTCCTAAATACTCACAAGTCTTCTCATACTCTTTCCTACGATCTTCATTTCAATGTATAAGGGTTTCTATAGGCCTGACCTAGTTCCTCCTGCTGCACCAGCAAAGAGTGGACAGCTGGTGGTTCCTTTATATGAATTAATGTAAGAGCCACTTTAATATTGATCTTTTTACCAAATTTTGCTAATTTTACTTTTGGAAACCAGAATGGGTTTTTTTTTAAATTCTGCTTTTGCACAACTTTTTTTTAAAGTGTATAAAAATATCACATTGATGCAGTGGAGATCAGTCTTCAATGGCTGGGACTTAGATATATTGCAGTTTCTTGATCATTTATTTTGCGATGCTGCTGGAGAAAAGACAGCAACCATCACGGTCTGTAGGCTAGCAACTATGAACTAAACTAAAATGAATTTGGTTAATGGGTTCTATTTACTGGGTGTTCTATTAAATGAACAATAAGCTTTTAGCTTCAGCAGCTGTAATTGGAAAATTCGAACAGCTTTAGCTGTCAGGCACTGTTGGTGCTGGGTTGGGGCCTCTCAATCAATAATTCAGACAACACATAGTGTAACCCTGCCACTTGATACACAAGCTGAGGAGCGCATTACATTGGTAAAATCACTCACTGGCATTGTAGTGATCAGCTTTATCTGTTAGACCATCTCAGTGTGAAGCTCACATTACTAAATCAAAAGCAGAGTCACATCATTAAAATGATTTCCAGGTTCCCAAGGGCCTCCGATGACTAACTGAGCTCAGCAATGCCGCCAGTCTCACCAGCAAAGCAATTAGTTAATGAACTTGCTTTTACTTATTTTCTGCTCTTCTCTCCTGTCAATATTAGTTGAGATTTTCTGATGGGCAAGATTATTTTAATTTATTCATTCATAGGATATGGATATCAAAAGCAATGCCAGCATTTATCGTCCAACCCTGATTGCCCCTAAATTAAGCAAATTGTTCACCACATTGACAACTCTAGACTCACATCACACAGCACCGAATGGATATGTTGGGTCCAATTTCATGATTACTCAATCTGCTTGGCTTTCAAATTCCAGATTTATGTAAATTCCCCAGTTGCCATCATTAATGATCCAGAACTCTGGCTGCTAGTCCAATAATTTAACTACTGTACCCCGATTGACCTGTTTAAACAGAATGCTTTACAGGTACTGATCTGTGCTTTTCCTCAGTAAACCACTACGGACATAGAACTAACTTGGGATTGATGCAGTTGCTTCCTGTACATATGACACCCATTATTAAGGACTTCCATCACCCAGGGCATGCCCTCTTCTCATTGTTACCATCAGGTAGGAGGTACAGAAACGTGAAGACATGAACACGGCGATTCAGGAACAGCTTTTTCTCCTCTGCCATACAATTCCTAAATGGACATTGAACCCATGAACACTACCTCACTTTTTGAATATATATTACTTCTGGGTTTACAACTATTTTATATATACTTACTGCAAATGATTTTTTTCTTTTTTTTATATATTATACACCATAAGACCATAAGACACAGGAGCAGAATTAGGCCATCTGGCCCATCAAGTCTGCTCTGCCATTCAATCATGGCTGATTCTTTTTTTTTCTCCTCATTCTCCCCAGTTCCCAGCCTTCTCCCTGTAACCTTTGATGCCATGTCCAATCAAGAACCTATCAATCTCTGCCTTAAACACACCCAACGGCCTGGCCTCCACAGCTGTATATGTCAACAAGTTCCACAAATACACCACCCTTTGGCTAAAGAAATTTCTCCGCATCTCTGTCTTGAAAGGGTACCCCTCTATCCTGAGGCTGTGCCCTCTTGTCTTAGACTCTCCCACCATGGGAAACATCCTTTCCACATCTACTCTATCTAGGCCTTTCAACATTCAAAAGGTTTCAATGAGATCTCCCCTCATCCTTCTGAATTCCAGGGAGTACAGACCCAAAGCCATCAAACTTACCTCGTATGTTAACCCTTTCACTCCTGGAATAATCCTTCTGAACCTCTTCTGGGCCCTCTCCAATGCCAGCAAATCTTTTCTAAGATGAGGGGCCCAAAACTGTTCAAAATACTCAAGGTGAGGCCTCACTAGTGTCTTGTAAAGTCTCAGCATCACATCCTTGCTCTTATATGCTAGACCTCTTGAAATGAATGCTAACATTGCATTTGCCTTCCTTACCACAGACTCAACCTACAAGTTAACCTTCAGGGTGTCTGCACAAGGACTCCAAAGTCCCTTTGCATCTCAGATTTTTGGATTTTCTGCCCATATAGAAAATAGTCTGCACATTTATTTCTACTACCAAAGTGTATGACCATGCATTTCCCAACATTGTATTTCATTTGCCACTTTCTTGCCCATTCTCCTAATCTGCCTAAGTCCTTTTGTATCCTACCTGTTTCCTCAACACTACCTGCCCCTCCACCAATCTTCATATCATCTGTAAACTTGGCAACAAAGCCATCTATTCCATCATCTAAATCATTGATAAACAGCATAAAAAGAAGCGGCCCCAACACTGACCCCTGTGGAACACCACTAGTCACTGGCAGCCAACCCGTAGGATCCTACCTCCTACCAATCAGCTAATGCTCTAGCCATGTTAGTAACTTTTCTATAATACCATGGGCTCCTAACTTGGTAAGCAGTGTCACGTGTGGCACTTTGTCAAAGGCATATATTGAATTATCATGCATTGTATTGCACTACTGCTGCTAAGTTAACTAATTTCACAACACATGCCAGTAATAATAAACCTGATTTGGATTCTTTCGTGAAAAGTGATGACTTCTAATGAACTTGGAGCCTTGTTTTTCAAAGTACTTTAACATTTGGTGTGATTATTGATACTGAGATTTTAACGTGCTTGGTTAAACAGTAACTGATTGTGTCAAAAGTCTGGGTCTATGAGATATATGCCAATTGGATTTATAAACAGGACATAGCTCTCTTCTGATCTTCGCCTTGTAATATGCCTAATCACAAATTCTTTGGCACCTAACACTATTACAGGGTCTTATTCTTCTTCCATCTCAGAGCTTTCTCTCAGATTCTTACCATTCCTGTTGCAGAGTTATGTTGGATTTCACTCCTTTCTTTTTTTAACACCAGATTGGTCATTATTTCCAAACTTCTACGGCTCTCCTCACTTACAGAAAATTTAGTCTCACTCCAGGTTTGAACCTCCCTCTATTGTCCAGTCATCCAATGTGCCACTCCTGATCGTCTCAGCAAAGCATCCATGAAAAGGCTGTAAATATCATTTTTTTCAAAAAATATATTATTTCTTCTTCAGGTTTTAGCATTGTTGATAATTTCTGCATTTATTATCCTTACTTAATTGCCTTAGAGGAGGCAGTGATAAATTACCTGCTTGAACTGCTACCATCCATCATTGTACCAGCCAACTAATTACTGCTAATCAAATCTACTCTCAATCACCAACAAGCATTGGAAGGTGCTATTAGGCAGCCCTTAGACTCCTATAACCCGACTACCGACACTTACTGTGTTTTGTCATGACTTTATGACTGCACATCCTTTTCACAGTATTGCTTCAGACATGGATCAAAGAGCTGCACTCAAAGTTTTATCGTTTTTTTTACATTTAGTTTCTGCCTCCGTAGCATCATGTATGCAGTGTAAAAGCGCCTATTAAAATTGATGTACCATATGGCATGACTTTGATACCGTGTTGAATCAGCCAGCAATGTTAGTTGTAGTTTACTTTCTTCATCAAAGAATATGCTGATAATATCCCTGCCTGCTGTTTTCCTTTGCAAGCAGTAGCACTAAAGAGACAACGAACTTTATATTAATGCTGAGCTCGAGCTATTTAGAGTAAAAGTCCGATTCAAGATTAAAATCAGTGTAATTCTCCAAGTGGGGCAGTGAAGATGATGAGAAATGGATGTGGTGGTTATACTGGTGACCCCAGGAGATGTGCAAGATCTTAACTGTTGCACTGGAATGAAACATTCCCAAGAATGAACAATATAATTAAGTTAAAGACACCAATCAGAGAAATGCAGCAATACTCAGGAAAAGGAATATGCCATTATTGCTGCAAGCAGGGCTGTTAATGAACTCAGGGAATGCATCAATACATGAGTTTGTGATATTACAGATATTACAGAAATATGGTTGACAGAAGGGCAGGGCAGCAATGTTCTGTGCTATGGATGCTACAGGTGTGATAGAGGTGAAAGTAGGAGAAGAAGTGGGGGTTGTGTATTTGATTAGGAAGACCAGCACAACAGAGAGGGTATTTCTGGGGACATCCAATGAAGTTATATGGGTGACTCTGAGGAATAGGAAGGGAGCGATCACATTGATAAGATGTATTTTAGCTTCCCAAATAATCAGCAGGAAATAGACGAGCACATATGTAGAAAGCTTGTTAATAACTGTAGAAATGATATGGTTAAATTTATAGGCAATTTTAACTTCCTTGTTATTTTCTGAGTTCTCCTACAGCGCTAAGGGATGAGATTGGGCAGAATTTGTTAAATGTGTCCAGGAAGGTTTCCTCAAGAAACATATAGATGGCCCTACTAGAAAGGTCACAACACTTGAACTCTTCTAGAAAATGAGGCTGGAAAAGTGGCTGAAGAGTCAGTGAGAAGATACTTTCAGAACAGTGATCATAATTATATCAGTTTTAAAATAGTTTGGAAAGACTGGTCACAAGTTAAGGTCCTAAACTGGAGTAAGGCTAATCTTGACAGTATTCATCAGGAACTTGCAAAGGTTAATTGAGAGAGGCTGTTAGCAAGCAAAGGGACATCTGGCAAGTAGGAGATTTGTAAAGTAAGACAGGGAGAATTCAGGGTCCAAATGGTGCTGTTGGGTGAAGGACAATGATGGGAAACTTGGCTGATGAGGGATATTGAGGGTCTGGCCAGGTCAGGTAAAATATACATTACATATAAGCAACTGGGATCAGGTGACTCTTTTGCAGAAGGATCAAGGATCAACTTTATTCACCATATATATTTACATGCATTAGGAATTTGCTGTGGTGTTATGGGAGAACAAGGGAAGAAGGTGCTGAGGCCATATGTCTTTATTTAAGAAGGGCTGAAAGGAACTACAGGCCAGTGAACCTAGCATCACATGCTACAAAAACAAAAACATTCAACAATTATAAAGAATAAAACCGATATAAGTACAAAGAATGTTGAACATACACTGATAGCATATTAAATGTGAGATATTCTTGGAAGGTAAAGTAAAATGGAATCCTAAGAGCATTGTAAGAGCAAAAGGGCAATTAGGGTGAAAAGTGAGGTCTTAAATGAATATTTGTGTATTTAATATTCTAATAATATAATAATAATAATAATAATAATAATAATAATAATATATATATTGTTTTCGGGTAGATGGAGCTCATCAGCCTGGGAAGGCAGTCCATCTAAGAGAGGGAAAGCTCTGATTTCAAACTTCCGCTGCCTTGCGGCCATACCCACTCATGGGAAAGGCTTCGGGAGTAAACCCTGAGGACAAATCCGGAGCTGGAGGCCCTAAGGCAGTCTGACATCGCCTTCAGCCTCGCTCTGGCAACTCCTACGATGACGCTGCTGCTAAGCTGTATCAGCCCTTGCCCTTCCTTTGGACAACATCGGTGGCATGGAGAGGGGAGACTTGCTGCATTGGCAACAGCCGGTCTTCCATACAACCTTGCCCAGGCCTGCGCCCTGAAGAAGACTTCCCAGGCGCAGATACATGGTCGCGCCAGACATATATTGTTAGATTAAGTATTCTTATTTGTTTAAATAATTTATTAAGGGTTATATGTAAAAATACATTAATTGCATACGTCATCACACTACCACGTGATACGTGACAAGGGACATCAAGGACTGTATAAAAATAAAAGAGAAGAAGTATAACATAGCAAAGATGAGCGAGAAGCCAGAGGATTGGGGAACTTTTAAAGAGCAACAGAAGATAACCAAAAAGGCAATACGGGGAGAAAAGATGAGGTACGAATGTAAGCTAGCCAAAAATATAAAAGAGGATAGTAAAAGCTTCTTTAGGTACATGAAGAGGAAAAAATTAGTTAAGACCAAAGTTGGGCCCTTGAAGACAGAAACGGGTGAATTTATTGTGGGGAACAAGGAAATGGCAAGCAAGTTGAACAGGTAACACACACAAAATGCTGGTAGAATGCAGCAGGCCAGGCAGCATCTATAGGGAGAAACACTGTTGACATTTCGGGTCGAGACCTTTCATCAGGACTAACTGGTACTTGGTAACTGGTAAGTTGAACAGGTACTTTGGATCTGTCTTCACTAGGGAAGACACAGACAATCTCCCTGATGTAATAGTGGTCAGAGGATCTAGGGTAATGGAGGAACTGAAGGAAATTCACATTAGGCAGAAAATGGTGTTGGGTAGACTGATGGGACTGAAGGCTGATAAATCCCCAGGGCCTGATTGGTCTACATCCCAGGGTAATTAAGGAGGTGGCTCTAGAAATTGTGGATGCGTTAGTAATCATTTTCCAAAGTTCTATAGATTCAGGATCAGTTCCTGAGGATTGGAGGGTAGCTAATGTTATCCCACTTTTTAAGAAAGGAGGGAGAAAGAAAACAGGGAATTATAGACCAGTTAGCCTGACATCAGTGGTGGGGAAGATGCTGGAGTCAATTATAAATTATAGCGGCACATTTGGATAGCAGTAACGGGACTGGTCCAAGTCAGCATGGATTTACGAAGAGGATATCATGCTTGACTAATCTTCTGGAATTTGTTGAGGATGTAACTATGAAAATGGACAAGGGAGAGCCAGTGGATGTAGTGTACCTGGACTTTCAGAAAGCCTTTTATAAGGTCCCACATAGGAGATTAGTGGGCAAAGTTAGAGCACATGGTATTGAGGGTAGGGTACTGACATGGATAGAAAATTGGTTGGCAGACAGGAAACAAAGAGTAGGGATTAATGGGTCCTTTTCAGAATGGCAGGCAGTGACTAGTGGGGCACCGCAAAGCTCGGTGCTGGGACCGCAGCTATTTACAATATACATTAATGTTTTAGATTACGGGATTAAAAGTAACATTAGTAAATCTGCAGATAACACAAAGCTGGGTGGCAGTGTGAAATATGAGGAGGATGTTAGGAGAATGCAGGGTGACTTGGACAGGTTGGGTGAGTGGGCAAATGTATGGCAGATGCAGTTTAATGTGGATAAATGTGAGGTTATCCACTTTAATGTCAAGAACAGGAAGGCAGATTACTATCTGAATGGTGCCAAGTTAGGAAAAGGGGAAGTACAACGAGATCTAGGTGTCCTTGTTCATCAGTCACTGAAAGTAAGCATGCAGGTACAGCAGGCAGTGAAGAAAGCTAATGGCATGTTGGCCTTCATAACAAGGGGAGTTGAGTATAGGAGCAAAGAGGTCCTTCTGCAGTTGTACAGGACCCTAGTGAGACCACAACTGGAGTATTGTGTGCAGTTTTGGTCTCCAAATTTGAGGAAGGACATTCTTGCTATTAAGGGAGTGCAGCGTAGGTTCACAAGGTTAATTCCTGGGATGGCGGGACTGGGACTGGGCTTGTATACACTGGAATTTAGAAGGATGAGAGGGGATCTGATTGAAACATATAAGAATATTAAGGGATTGGACATGCTAAAGGCAGGAAACATGTTCCTGATGTTGGGGGATTCCAGAACCAGAGGCCACAGTTTAAGACTAAGGAGTAGGCCATTTAGAATGGAGGTGAGGAAAAACTTTTTCACCCAGAGAGTTGTGGATCTGTGGAATGCTCTGCCTCAGAAGGCAGTGGAGGCCAATTCTCTGGATACTTTCAAGAAAGAGTTAGTTAGAGCTCTTAAAGATAGCAGAGTCAAGGGATATGGGGAGAAGGCAGGAATGGGGTACTGATTGTGGATGATCAGCCATGATCACAGTGAATGGCGGTGCTGGCTCGAAGGGCCGAATGGCCTTCTCCTGCACCTATTGTCTATTGCACGCCTTGCTTAAATGTAAAGACGAAGGCAGACCCACATTCCTGGACTCCTGTGAGTCCCATTGAATTAGTTTAATGTTTTGAAGTTACAAAGCATAACAGAATATTTCTTCCTTGTATCTACTGTGAAGAAGCATACAGCTCATAGAAGCTAGCGAATTCAGGGACGACAACAATGACATCCTGAAACATATCAATATTACAAAAAGGGTATTGGTGGTCTTGAGGTGCATAAAGGTAGATAAATCCTTAATCCCAAGTGCACCCTAGGATGCTAGGGGAAGTAAAGGAAGAAATTGATGAGGCATTTATTTAAGAAGGGCTGCAAAGACAAGCTGGGGAACTACAGGCCAGTAGACCTAACATCAGTGGTGGGTATGTTACAAGATCAAACTGCATTTGGAAAAGCAGTGACTGATTTGGGATGGTCAGCATGCCTTTGTGCATGGGAAATCACGATTAATGAATTTAATTGAGTTTATTGAAGAGATGACCAAGAGGATTGATGGAGCCAGAGCAATAGAGGTTGTCTACATGAATTTAGCAAAGCCTTTAACAAGGTCCTGCATGGTAGAGAGAACTGGAAGGTGATATCACATGGAATCCAGGGTAATCTAGCCAGATAGATACAAAATCGGCTTGCCGGGAGTAATCAGAGGTGGTCAAGGGTTATTCTTCAGGGCTAGTGCTGCGTCCCCTATTATTTGTCCTATTTATTAACAATTTTGATCAGAATGTAGATGGCATGATTAGCAGGTTTGCAGAATTGGTGGTCTACAATCTATATCAGCTGAGACAGAGTTACAATCTATATCAACTGGGAAAGTAAGCAAAGGAATGGGGGATGAAACTTAACTCAGACAAGTGTGAAGTGATGAATGTTGGGAGTTTAAACCAGATTAGTAAACCAGAGAAATAGACAATACATTATTTTTCTCAAATTATACCCTTTCCCAGATCTTTGCTCATTTATTGCTGCCTATGTTTGTTCTCTCACAACTTAATTTCCTGCCCACCTTGGATAACCAGTTGCTTTGATCTGTCTGTGCAGCTTGGAGATGTTTACAACCCTCCTTAAATGGTTTGGGGCTATTTTAGGATTGCAGCCAAAAGGCTTGTACCATTTACCTACAGCTCCTAATGGAGTAATTAGACTTAATGGTGAAATAAATCTGTCCTCCTAGGCACTATTACCATTCTGCTTTGATTTCAGGGTTCACTAGAGCTTGCATCAATTCCCCACTAGTAAGAATTCCATGGAGACTCATAAAGACCTAGTTTTGGAATATGTGCAGACACACCCTGTTTGGGTGAGGCATCGGGGGAGAAACTGGCAAATGATTCTAAAAAAAAAAAATTCTGGGGCATTTTTCCTTTTGACTCAAAATCTCCCAACACTGTAATTGGATTTTTCAGGAAAAAGCAATCTCTGTAGAATCACTTCAGGACTGAAATTCAAAATAGAATTAGAAGCTGCAAATCTGAAATAATAAAATGCTGGAAACACTTGGTAGTTCAGGCAGCTTCTGTAAGAAGCAGAAGAGTTTAATTTCATGCCAGAATTATATTCCGTAACAACTTTAGTCACCATCAGTCTTTACATTCAGAGCCTGGCAGCCTTATGAGTCTGTGGTTCTTGCTAAGATGCTTCATGATCCAGCCTAGAATTGGGTTTCTTGAGCTTCTGACAGTTGCTAGATCAGGCCTGGAAGTTTCTCTGCTGCCTTTAATTCTGAAGTAAAAAATCTGAGGGCTATTTTCAATGGCAAATTACCCACATGGAGCAATCAACTAAACATCTGGTATTGAAGGCAGCAAACAATTAATGTATGGCAGAACAATTTATCAAAGTCACACCTTGTCGTGTATTCAGTTCTTAAGGTTATCCTTTGAGAATTTCTTAATGCAATATGATATTTAATTTGTATTTTGTGGTGTCAGTCAACTCTCCAGTGTCTAATATGTCAGAGTAATAGACTTATACAACACAAAACTGGCTCTTTGGCACAACTCATCTGTACTGAACGAAGTGCCTTTCTGAGCGAGTCAAATTGTTTGGCCCGTATCTCCCTTTCAGAACTAGTCTACATTCGGCCCATATCTCCCTTTCAAAGCTAGTCTACATTTGGCTCATATTTCCCTTTCTTATCCATGAATCTGTCCAAATATATTTTATACTTTGTATTCTATATAGTCACTATCCTATATCAACACCTTCAGGCAACTAATTACCTAAGTCTCTGTTTAAATTGCAATAAATCGCAATGAAGAGTATAATCTGAATAGTGAGAGATTACAGAAATTTGTGATACAGAGGGGTCTGGATACACCAGTGGATGATGTATAAAAGGCAGGTATAGCAATCAAGTAATAAATTATATCAATTAGTGACAAATGAATTGAATACAAATGTAGGGAGGTTATGCTTCAAATAGGTAAGGTATTACTAAAGCCACAATCTGCAATACTTCATACAGTAATGGTCCCCTAACTTAGAGAAGGGTGTCTATGTATCAGCTATTTAGCATTATATAGTACATTCATTTGGTCAATTGTAGATGGGTTTTCTTATGAGGAAAGACTGAACAGGATAGACTTGAATCTGCTGGAGACTGAAAGAGTGAAAGAGTGAAATATAAAAAATCCCAACAGTAAAGATGATAGTCATCTTGTGGGACAATCTGAAAAGGCAATTACAAATTCCTTGACAGAGGGAGGCTCTTCATAAAGAACATGCTAAATCATTCCTTAATACAGATTAAATAACCATCCCTATACTCCAATTCATAACACTAACACAATTCGCCACTAAGCAGCTGAACAGGGGTTCCACAGAGCCCATGATTAATGATATTGATTCATAGCATAAAAAAGGTTGAGAAACCTTGAGCTAAGAGAGCAGAAACAATGCATAAGAATTCCACACAACTTCTTTTTGTAAGGATGAACTTCCTTCCGTTCTGATGAAGGGTCTCAGCCCAAAATATCCACTGTTTATTTATTTCCATTGATGCTGTGTGACTTGCTAAGTTGCTTCAGCAACTTGTGTGCGTTCCTTTTGTAGGACCACCTTAGCGTAACAATTAATACTTTGGCAAGTGATATCAAAGAAAACGTAAATGCATAAAGAGCAAATCAGTAACAAAGGAAAGAGTAGGAGTTATCAGAGAAAAAATAACAAGTGTGGGTGTGTGGGTAAGATTTGTAAAGAGTCCTCTGTGACCATCTTCATACAAGAAAAGGATGATACTAATACTGCATTTAAGGAGATTGAGTGAGAAGTATTTATTTAAATACATAAAGAAGAAAATATGAAGGTGCTTAGCAAACTAGTTGGGCGATTAGTTGCCAGGTCTAGATGAAACAGAGCCCAAGGTGTTAGGAGCAGGAAGAGGAGAAGTCATAAAGGCTTAACTGCATTGTTTTCAATCTTCCTGTGCTACAACAGTGGTGCCTTAAAACTGATGTACAACTAATCATGTTCTATTGTTTAAACAGCAGGCATAGATACATCTAGTAGTTTCAAGGCTGCTGGTTTAAATTTGGTGGGATAATTATAGGAATCAATTCTAAACAGACAATATAAATCCACATTTGGAAAGACACAGGTAAATGAGGGACAGATAGAATGGAGTTTTTAATGGGAGATTTGTGTCTTACTAACTTAATTGAATCAAAGCGCAATAGAATTTCGACCAGCAACTAATCCATGTTTGAAAAAGAGCAAATTAAGGATGGCAGGGGCAGGCACCGTGGCCATTGTCTGAGTGGACAAGTTCAGAGTGGTGATCTTGAGGCTTTAGCTCTTTCAGGCTTTGGCAAAGAGAGGTTTCAGTCAGATAAAACAAAGAAAAGAAAAGCTCCAGGTTAAAGTTTTTTCTTTCTCCTTTCCTCTATTTCTGCTCAGCCAGGACAGTAGAGATGCAAGGCTAGATAGTGGAGTGCTCCTCTTGAGGGATGTGGAAAAGCAGTGTCCCTGATGGCTACAACTGCGAAAAGTGCATCTAGCTGCAGCTTCTAGCAAACTGCATTAAGGTGTTGGAACTGGAAATGGATGAAATCCATATTGTTCAGGAGGCTAAGGGGGTAATAGATAGGACATGCAGAGAGGTGGTTACACCCAAGGTGCAGGACACAGGAACTGGGTGACAGTTCGGAAGGGGAAAGGGATTAAACAGCCAGTGCTGTGTACCGCTGTGGGCATTCTACTCAGCAACAGGTATATCATTTTAGATACTGTTAGGGGAGGTGAGGAGAAAAGACACATTGTGGTGATAGGAGATTTGTTAGTTAGAGGAACGAACAAGAGGTTCTGTGGGTGAGAACGAGATTCCTGGATGGTATGTTCCCTCCTGGGTTCCAGCGCCAGGACTTCTCAGATTGAGTCTTTAGCATCCTTAAGTCGGATGGCGAACAGCCAGAAGTTATGATCCATGTAGGTACCAATGACATGGGTAGGATGAGTGACAAGGAGTTGCATAGGGAGTTCAGGATATTAGGTGCTAAGTATAAGGGTAGGACCTCCAGCATTGTAACATCAGGATTGCTATCCATGCCATGTGCTAGCGAGACCAGAACTAGGAAGATTTGGTGTAGGAGAGATGGCATAAGATTTTTGGATCATTGTGCTCACTTCCAGGGAAGGTGGACCTGTAAAGGGACGGTTTGCACATGAACTGGAGGGGGAACTAACATTCCTGCGGAATGGTTTGTTATCGCTGCATGGTGGGATTTAAACTGGAGTTGCAGGGGGATGGGAAGCGGAGTGCCAAAACGGTTAGTGGAGAAGTTGTGGAACCAGATATTGTTAAGAGCTCAGACAAAGTTACAAATCAACATGTTGAGCATGATGCGACTAGTATCCTGAGCTGCCTATATTTCGATGCAAGAAGTATCATAGGAAAGGCAGATAATAGGTCTGAAGATGAGGTAGCTGGTTTACAGATAGGCAATGTGTAGTGCGGAGAGGCTGTTGATAGAGCAAAATTGCAGTCAACAGGATGAGTTGCGATGCAAAAGGTGGACAAAATACTGGACTGAAGGTGTTAGATTTGAATGTGCGCAGTATATACAATAAGGTAGCTGAACTGGTAGAACATTTGCAGATTGGCAGGTATGATGTTGTAGGCATCAGTGAATCATGGAATAAAGATTATAGCTGGGAGTTTAATGTCAAGGATACACACTGTATCGAAAGGACAGGCAGGAAGGCAGAGGGGCGGCACTATGCTGTTGGGGAGAAAATGAAATTAAATCATTAGAAAGAGGTGACATAGGGTCTGACGGTGTTAAATCATTGTGGATAGAGCTACAGAACTGCAAGGGTAAAAAGACCCTGATGGGAGTTGTATAGCAATAGTAAGAATGTGGTCTACAATTACAATGGGAGATAGAAAATGCATGCCAAAAGGGCAAATGTTACAATAGTCATGGGGGATTTCAATGTGCAGGTAGATTGGGAAAATCAGGTTGTTGCTGAATTCTATAGGGAGTTTTCTAGAATGCCTGTGAGATGGCTATTTACAAACCCCATTTCTAGAAAAGTTGGGATATTTTCCAAAAATGCAATAAAAACAAAAATCTGTGATATGTTAATTCATGTGAACCCTTATTTAACTGACAAAAGTACAAAGAAAAGATTTTCAATAATTTTACTGACCAACTTAATTGTATTTTGTAAATATACACAAATTTAGAATTTGATGGCTGCAACACACTCAACAAAAGTTGGGACAGAGTTAAAATAAGATTGAAAAGTGCACAGAATATTCAAGTAACACTGATTTGGAAGACTCCACATTAAGCAGGCTAATTGGTAGCAGGTGAGGTATCATGACTGGGTATAAAAGTAGCATCCATCAAAGGCTCAGTCTTTGCAAGCAAGGATGGGTCGTGGCTCACCCCTTTGTGCCAAAATTCGTGAGAGAATTGTTAGTCAGTTCAAAAGGAACATTTCCCAACACAAGATTGCAGAGAATTTAGGTCTTTCAACATCTACAGTACATAATATTGTGAAAAGATTCAGAGAATTCAGAGACATCTCAGTGCATAAAGAGCAAGGTCGGAAACCACTGTTGAATGCGCGTGATCTTCGAGCCCTCAGGTGGCACTGCCTAAGAAACCGTCATGCTATTGTGACAATTATAGCCACCTGGGCTCGGGAGTACTTCGGAAAACCATTCTCACTTAACACTGTCCGTCGCTGCATCCAGAAATGCAACTTGAAACTGTATTACGCAAGGAGGAAGCCATACATCAACTCTATGCAGAAACGCCGGCGAGTTCTCTGGGCCCGAGCTCATCTCAGAAGGACCGAAAGACTGTGGAACCACGTGCTGTGGTCAGATGAGTCCACATTTCAGCTAGTTTTCAGAAAAAACGGGCGTCGAGTTCTCTGTGCCAAAGATGAAAACCACCATCCTGATTGTTATCAGCGAAAGGTGCAAAAGCCAGTATCTGTGATGGTATGGGGGTGCATCAGTGCCCTCGGCATGGGTGAGTTGCATGTATGTGAAGGTACCATTGACTCTGAGGCGTATATTAGGATTTTAGAGAGTCATATGTTGCCATTAAGGCGACGTCTCTTCCCGGGACGTCCATGTTTATTTCAGCAGAACAATGCCAGACCACATTCTGCACAGATTACAACAGCGTGGCTTTGTAGACACAGAGTGCATGTGCTTGACTGGCCTGCTGCCAGTCCAGATCTATCTCCTATTGAAAATGTATGGCGCATCATGAAGAGAAGAATCAGACAACGGAGACCACGGACTGTTGAGCAGCTGAAGTCTTATATCAAGCAAGAATGAACAAAATTTCCAGTCGCAAATCTACTACAATTAGTATCCTCAGTTCCAAAACAATTAAAAAGTGTTATTAAAAGGAAAGGTGATGTATTGAGTGTGTTGCAGCCATCAAATTCTAAATTTGTGTATATTTACAAAATACAATTAAGTTGGTCAGTAAAACTATTGAAAATATTTTCTTTGTACTTTTGTCAGTTAAATAAAGGTACACGTGAATTAACATATAACAGATTTTTGTTTTTATTGAATTTTGGAAAATATCCCAACTTTTCTGGAAATGGGGTTTGTAGAATAACTTGTGGTTGAGCCCACTAGGGAATCAGCTACTCTGGTTTGGGTGTTGTGCAATGAACCAGAATTGATTAGAGAGATCAAAGAAACCTTAGGGGAAAGTGATCATAAATGGTCAAATTCACACTGAAATTTGAGAAGGAGAAGCTAAAGGAGATGTATCAGTACTACAGTGGTCTAAAGGGAATTACAGAGGTATGAGAGAGTAGTTGACCAGAAATGATTGGAAAAGAACACTGGCAGGGGTGACGGCAGAGCAGCAATGGCTGGAATTTCCAGAAGCAATTTGGAAGACACAGGGTATATACATCCCAAAGAGGAAGAAGTATTGCAAAGGCAAGATGACATAATTGTGTCTAACAAGAAAAATCAAAGCCAACATAAAAGCCAAAGAGAGGGCATATATTAGAGCAAAAATTAGTGGGAAGTTAGAGGATTGGGAAGCTTTTAAAAACCAACCGAAGGCACCTAAAAAAGTCATTAAGAAGGTAAAGATGGAATACAAGAGTAAGCTAGCCAATAATATTAAAGATGATACCAAAAGTTTCTTCAGATACATAAAGCATGAAGGAGAGGTGAGAGTGTATACCAGAATGCTGGAAAACAATGCTAGAGAGATAGTAATGGGGGACAAGGAAATGGCATTCCAATTAATTAAGTATTTTGCAGCAGTCTTCACTGCAGAAGACACTAGCAGTATGGTGGAAGTTCCAGAGTGTCAAGGTTATGAAGTGTGTGAAGTTACCATAACTACAGAGAAGATTCTTAGGAAACTGAAATGTCTGAAGGCAGATAAGTCACCTGGACCAGGTGGCGTATACCCCAGAGTTCTGAAAGGGGTGGCTAAAGAGATTGTGGTGACATTAGTAATGATCTTTCAAGAATCACTAGATTCTGGAATGGTTCTAGAAGATTGGAAAATTGTAAATGTTACTCCACTCTTTAAGACGGGAAAGAGCCAGAGGAAAGGAAATTATAGGCCAGTTAGTCTGGCCTCAATGGTTGTGTTGGACTCAGTTGTTAAGGATAAGGTCTGAGGGTACTTGGAGGCACATGATAGAATAGGCCAGAGTTAGCATGGTTTCCTCAAGGGAAAATCAAGGCCTGATAAATTTGCTGAAATTCTTTGTAGAAGTAATAAGCAGGATAGGCAAAGGAGAATTGATTGATGTTGTGTTCTTGGATTTTCAGAGGCCTTTGACACATGAGGCTGCTTAACAAGCTATGAGGCCATTGTATTACAGGAAAAATTCTACCATGGATAAAGCAGTGGATGATTGGCAGGAAGCAAAGAATGGGAGTAAAGGGAGCCTTTACTGGTTAGCTGCCAGTGACTAGTGGTGTTTTACAGGGTTCTGTGTTGGAACCGATTCTTTTTTCATTATGTGTCAATGATTTGGATTGCGGAATTGTTGGTTTTGTTCCAAAGCTTACAGATGATATGAAGATAGGTGGAGGGGGAGATAATTTTGAGTAAGTAGAGAGGCTACAGAAGGACTTAGAGTGATTAGCAGAATAGACAAAGAAGTATCAGATGGAATATAGAGTCAGGAAGTGTATAGCTATGCAGTTTGGTAAAAGAAGTGAAAGGATTGACTATTTTCTAAATGGAGAGAGAATACAAAACACTGAGGTGTGAAAAGGACTTGGGGATCCTTGTGCAGGATTCCCTAAAGGTCAGTTTACAGGTTGAGTCTGTGGTTAGGAAGACAAATGCAATGTTAGCATTCATTTCAAGAGGACTAGAGTATAAAAGCAAGGATGTAATGTTGAGACTTTATAAAGCACTGGTGAAGCCTCATGTGGAATATTGTGAGAAGTTTGGGGCACCTTACCTTAAAAGGGATGTGCTGAAACTGGAGAGGGTTCAAAGGAGGTCATAAAAATGATTCCTGGAATGAATGGCTTGTCATATGAAAAGTGTTTGATGTCTCTGGCCCATATTCATTAGAATTCAAAAGAATGAGGGGTGACCTCATTGAAACGTATCGAACGGTGAAAGGCCTTGATAAAGTGTATGAGCGAGGATGTTCCTATGGTGGGACAGAGGACACAGCTTCAGAATAGAGTGTGTCCTTTTAGAATGGAGATGAGGAGGAATTTCCTTAGCCAGAGAGTGCTGAATCTGTAGACTTCTTTGCCACAGGCTGCTGTGGAGGCCAACTATTTATATATATTTAAGGCAGAGCTTGATAGACTCTTGATTGGTCAGGGCATGAAGGGATATGGGAAGAAGGTAGGAGACTGGGGGTGAGAGGAAAATGTTTCGCTGCCGCTGCTACTGTGCAATCGGAGAAATCTCCGGGAGGAACGCCCCGAATCCTCAGCTTTGCCTGTTGTTTGGCAGCCGGTGCCAAGGTCAAAGCACTCGGCAGAGATGGTGCTTAATGCTTGGTGTCGGAGGGCTGGTCGGAGGCTCGAAGTTTTTGGACAGACTCGGAGTTGGCTGTGGTCGGAGCTCCTAAAGTGCTGTATCGGCAAGCTGCGGCACTGGAGGTTCATGGCAGGAAGAGTTTTTCTTCCTTCTACCGTCTGCGTGAGTTGATGGGCTGTCGGGACTTTGAGACTCTCTTTTAAACCGTGCCATGGACTGCTCATTATCAGATTACGGTATTGCTTTGCACTGTTGAAACTATGTGGTATAATTATGTGGTCTTTGTCAGTTAGTCTTTTATCAATTATGGTATTGTCTGCACTGTTGAAACTATATGTTAACTATAACTATATGTAACTATGTGGTTTTGTGTAGGTCTTGTAGCTTTAGGCTTGCCTGATGGGTTTGTAGTTCCTTTCCGGGGAAGGTGCTAAGACGGTAGCGCGATATCGATACGCAGCAGCCTCTCCGGTCTCTGGATTGGGGATTATCAAACGTTATCTGGTTTTTCTTGTGTGGTCTGTTTTGTGCTTTTTCGTGATATCATTCCGGAGAACGTTGTCTCATTTTTTAACTGCATTGTATTTGTGGTTTATAAATGACAATAAACTGAATCTGATCTGAAAGAAATGGTGGAGCAGACTCAATAGACCAAATGGTCTAATTCTGCTTCTGTATCTTATGGTCTTACCGAATGCTTTAAAAAGATAAGAAGGTTAAATAGAAGTGTTAGGTTTGAGGTAGACCTGATGGGTTTTCACAAGGTTTAATCAGCTTTCAGATGGCATGTTGGTCAGACAAGTTAAAGTTTCATGAGCTCTAAAGGAGACTGGCATATTGGATCCAAAATTGACTGTAACAGAAAGCAGAGGGCAACAATTAACAGTTGCTTTCCTGACATTATCACAAAGGTTCCAGAGCGTTTGGTGCCTGATCACTTTTTGTTTTAATGATGTAGATTCAAAGATTGAGAGAATGTGTCATGAGCCCTCCAGCATGCCATAGATTGTTGAGCTTCTAGGGTTTTTTGAGCATCTTTATTTACTAATCAATATCTTAATTAGAGTCATTAAGCCCTTGTGCTTTCCATTTAATCTTGTCAAGTCAATTGCGGCTGGCACATGTTTCTTACATTCCATGATTATTTCAAAAGGACTCTCATTCAGTGCCTTAGGGTGGGTCATTGCGTCAGACAGAAAGAATTTGCTTGTGGGATCCTGCCATTCCTCTGCACCTAGTTCCAGTGGTCTGAGTGCATCATGACAGAATTACCCCAATATTCTACGGACCCAGGGGAGATTCTGAGCTTCTCCAGTCTACGTTCAAGATTTTTTCCCAATGTTTGCTGGGTTAATGTAGTCTGTGTGGTCTCCCATGTTATGCCTTTTGGTCCAAGTTATATGCTATATTTTTGAATCAATTGCAATGTTTCAAAGTTATATGCTTAAATTCAATGTTATTCTGCAATGTTTATGAGTTACATGCTATGTTTCCAAGTTGTGTGCTATGCTTCTAGTCAAATGTAGTATTTCTCAGCTGTATATCTGTTCCAGATTTTCCTGCATTTGCTTTGAGCTCCAGGTCTACCTTGTGTTTTTCAGACCTGCCGTGAGAGCAACCTAGGCTGTCACATGCCAGCCTTGGAGGGGGAGCTACTGTCCTGAGCCCTGGATTTTGGAGAACCTGTATTTACTAATTAATATCTTAACTAGAGTCATTAAGCCCTTGTGTTTTCGGTTTAATCTTGTCAAGATCATTGTGGCTGGCATGTATTTCCTGCATTCTATGATTATTTCTAGAGGACTCGCATTCAGTGCCTTAGTGGGGTTATTGTGTCGAAGAGAATGAATCATCACATGATGTTCCTCAGTCGCTCATCTGAGGCTCTGTTGGTATCCCATTGTCTAGCTTCTTGTTTTCATGTCTCCCTGCGGAATCTGCCATTGCTCCACACCTGGGCTCAGTCTTCCGAGAGCACACCATGACAGAATGATAATGAAGTTTGTAGATGATAGTGTGTGTGTGTGTGTGTGTCCATCACGAGCGATGAAGACCGCTAACATCCGTGGGTGGGTGTGTTTGTTATTTGTGTATCCGGTGATGACTGATGAGTCCAATCCGGGCTGGGAAGTACCTCCCACACGTGGAGCAAGTGTGTGACGGTTGTGCAGTTGAGGTGCCTGCTGTGCATTCTTTCCGCGGTGGTCGTTTCCCTTTTGCTTTAGTGTTGCGACTCTTTATTGAGAAGTCTGCACCAGGATGAGCGGGTCAAGGCTGCGTGTTCCTGAGAAGTGTGGTTGATCGCAACGCAAGGACTTGAGCATGTCCTTGAATCATTTTCACTGCCACCAGGAGAGCGCTCGCCTGTGGACAGCTCCCTGAAGAACAGCTGCTTGGGGATGCGATCATCTGACGACATGGCCGCCCATCTGATGTTTCGTCAGCAGTGTGTGGATGGTGGGCATGTCTGCTGCAGGCAGCACTTCCGTGTCAGGAATTCTGTTTTGCCAATTGATTTTTATGATCTTCCGTCAGCATGACATGTGGAAGTGGTTCAGTCTATGCAATGAATCATGTACACAGTCCACGTTTCGCATGTGTAGAGGAGGGTCGGTATGATGACAGTGCAGTAAACTTCCAGCTGGGTCTAAAGAGTAATTCCCCTTCACCCCCAGACAGTGTCACGTAGTCTCTCAAAATTGGCACTAGACTTGACGAAGCTGCAGCTGACTCCATCGTCAGCATGAGCTGCTCTTGAGAGAGTGCTGCAGGTTATGTGAACTTGTCGACTGCCTGGAGCTGCTAGCCGTTCACTGGGATGGATGGCTGTACATGGGGTTGATCTGTGGCTGTTCGGTGCATGACTTCTATTTTCTTGGTGCTGAGGTGAGACCGAAGTTGTCACATGCAGTGGAAAATTTGTTGATGATGTCCTGCATGTTGGAATCGGAGCCTGCGTTGAGAGCGCAGTGGTCAGCGAATAGGAAATCTTTCAGCGCCATCTCTTTGACCTTGGTAATGGCTTGAATCCTGCGCAGGTTGAACAGATTGCCATCCATCCTGTATTTGTTATGGATTGCAGGATTGGTGCCTGATGCACCATCAATAACTCTCTCTGAGACGTGAAGTCGAGATATCGGCTTTTATTTACTGGAAGAAAGAACAAGCAGTAGTTGACCACCATACTACATCCTGGAGAATGAGGGCCAGGCTCAGGCCTCAATCGCCTTTATACCGGGGTCTGTGGGAGGAGCCACAGGAGCAGTCAGCAGGGGGCATGTCCAGACAGGTATATGTAGTTCACCACATTCACCCCCCCTTTGTTTTAAAAGAGAGTCCCCATGGAGCTAAGTTTCTTACAAGTATATTTACAGGTTAAGTCTATCAGGTGGTCGAATCTGTCGCTGCGATCTACGTAGCACCGGCTGTGATTGCACCAGAGACGGTGGTTGTGCTGGTTCCGGCCTAACTGGAGGTGTCAGCCCACTAGGCGTCAGTGATCCCTCATGCGTGTGCGAGGCGCCTGGTATATGCGCATACGAGACGCCTGGTATAGGAGTGTCGTGAGGAGTCTGTGTAGGGCTCGGTGTGCGCGGTGTCACCTCAGGTACAGGGTTCATAGTTACCGTGGAGTGTTCGGGGTAGTGGTCTGCTGCTCCTGCGGGCGCCAGGTCGCGGATAGAGACCGTGTCCTCCCGCCCATCAGGTAAGACCACGTAAGCATACTGGGGGTTCGCATGTAGAAGGTGAACCCTCTCGACCAACACGGAGTATTTATTGCTCCTCACATGTGTACAGAGCAGCACTGGCCCTGGGGATGTCAGCCAAACTGGTAGGGTGGTCCCAGTGGCAGACTTCCTGGGAAAAGAAAATAGGCGCTCGTGAGGGGTGGCATTGGTGGACGTACATAACAGGGAGCGGATAGAGTGGAGTGCCTCAGGGAGGACCTCCTGCCATCAAGAGACCGGCAACCCTTTTGACTTAAGGGCTAAAAGTGTGGCCTTCCACACTGTGGCATTCTCCCTCTTCACCTGTCCATTTCCCCGGGGATTATAACTCGTGGTCCGACTAGTAGCAATGCCCCTAGCCAGCAGGTACTGGCGCAGCTCGTCACTCATAAAGGAGGACCCTCTATCACTGTGGATATAGCAGGGATATCCAAACAGAGTGAAGAGCTGGCGCAGGGCTTTTATGACAGACGTGGTAGTGGTGTCGGGGCAGGGGATGGCAAAGGGGAACCGCGAGTACTTGTCGATAATGTTGAGAAAGTAGACATTGCGGTCGGTGGAGAGAAGGGGGCCCTTAAAGTCAACACTCAGTCGCTCAAAGGGGCGGGTGGCCTTGATAAGTTGTGCCTTTTCAGGATGGTAGAAGTGCGGTTTGCACTCAGCGCAGACTTGGCAGTCCCTGCTCATCGTCCTGATGTCCTCAAGGGAGTACGGCAGGTTCCGGGCTTTCACGAAATGGTAAAATCAGGTGACCCCCAGATGGCAAAGATCTGCATGGAGGGCGTATAGCTGGTCGAGCTGTTCGCTGGCACATGCTCCTCGGGATAGGGCATCAGGGGGCTCATTGAGCCTTCCAGGCCGGTACAGGATATCATAGTTGTAGGTGGAGAGTTCTATTCTCCACCGCAAAATTTTATCATTTTTGACTTTGCCCTGCTGTTGGTTGCTGAACATGAACGCAACTGAGCGCTGGTCGGTCAGCAAGGTGAACCTTTTGCCGGCGAGATAGTGCCTCCAGTACCTAATAGCTTCCACTATGGCCTGGGCTTCTTTCTCCACCGCGGAGTGCCGAATTTCAGAGCCTTGAAGGGTACGAGAAAAGAATGCTACTGGCCTGCCTGCCTGATTGAGGGTAGTAGTTAGCGCGAAATCGGAGGTGTCACTCTCTACTTGGAAGGAAATGGTCTCGTCCACCGCATGCATCGTTGCTTTGGCAATGTCCCCTTTAATGCAGCTGAAGGCTGCGCAGGCCTCGGCAGAGAGGGGAAATGTGGTAGACTTGACCAGGGGGCGGGCCTTGTCTGCGTAATGGGGGACCCATTGGGCGTAATAGGAAAAGAAGCCCAGGCACCGTCTGAGGGCTCTGAGGGTGGTGGGAAGAGGGAGTTCTAACAGGGGGCGCATACGGTCGGGATCAGGGCCAATGACCCCGTTTTCCACGACATACCCAAGGATAGCGAGTCGGGTGGTTCCGAACACACACTTGTCCCTATTATAAGTAAGGTTCAGGGCTTTGGCCACTTGGAAAAATCGTTGGAGGTTGGCGTTGTGATCCGGCCAGTCGTGACCACAGATGGTGATGTTATCCAGATAGGGAAATGTGGCCTTCAGTTGGCACTGGTCCACCATCCAGTCCATCTCCCTCTGGAAGACTGAGACACCATTTGTGACACCGAATGGGACGCGCAGGAAGTGATAGAGCCTGCCGCCCGCCTCGAAGGCGATGTAGGGGCGGTCCTCTGGGCGGACGGGGAGCTGGTGATAAGCGGATTTCAGATCTATTGTCAAGTACACCTTGTACTGAGCTATCTAGTTGACCGTATCCGCGATGCGGGGTAGGGGGTATGCGTCAAGCTGCGTGAACCTATTGATGGTTTGACTATAGTCCACGACCATCCTATTTTTCTGCCCGGTCCGAACAACAACCACCTGGGCCCTCCAAGGGCTTGTGCTTGGCTCAAGGATCCCCTCCCTGAGCAGCCGCTGCACCTCTGACTGAATGAAGGCCCTGTCCCCCGCGCTGTACCTCCTGCTTTTAGTTGCCACAGGTTTACAGTCGGGGGTCAGGTTGGCGAACAGCGGTGGGGGAGGGATCTTGAGGGTGGAGAGGCTGCAAGTGGTGTCAGTGGCGCAGCTGTTGGCATGGTGTTGGGTGGGATGTGTGGGTCGGTGTGTGTGTGTGGTCCGTAGCGGGGTATATGGTGAGGTCCCACAAAACTGAGGATTCCTGACAGTGAGTGGTAGGAGAGGCCCATCATATGCCATAGTCACACTTTCAAGGTGGCTCTGGAAGTCCAGCCCCAATAGCACAGGCACGCACAGTTGAGGCATGACCAGTAGCGCAAAGTCCCGATATTCTGTGCCCTGCACCACCAATGTCTCTACACAACCCACCCGGATGTCTGTGGAATACGACCCAGAAGCCAAGGTGACCCTCTGGCTTACCGGCCGTGTCACGAGTCCACAGCGTTGCACTGTGTCCGGGTCAATAAAACTCTCAGTGCTGCCCGTGTCAAACAGGCAGCTAGTCCTGTGCCCCTCCACCAGGATGTCCATCATTGACCTTGCAAGCTGGTGTGGGGCGCTTTGGTCGAGGGTTACGGTGGCCAGAGTTGAACTGCCATCTTGGTGCCCGGTAAGCACCGATGGGTAGGGGGCGGTGCATGTTGGCACCGACAAAGATGGCCGCCCCCATCCGGGCATGCAAGATGGCGGCCCCCATGCCTTGCATGAGGCGGGCAGGCAAGATGGCAGCCCCCATGCCTCACACGCAGTGCTGCCCGACCCCGCTCGTGGTTTAGACTTGCAGACCTTGGCGAAATGGCCCTTCTTCCCGCAGCTGGAGCAGGTCACTTCTCGGGCCGGGCAGCGTTTTCGGGGGTGCTTTTCGAGTCCGCAGAAGTAACACTGCACGGGCTTGTGACTGGCAGCAGCTGTGGTCAGGTTCGGGGAGTTCATGGAATCACGACTGGCAGCGGCGTTGGCGAATTCGCTCGCGGGAACCAGCAGCAGCGGGGTCTGAGGTGTCCACGGGGCCGGTGGGAGATCGCGCGGCTGGACAGCATCAGCGTTGTGCAGAGCAGCCTCCAGCGTGTCGGCCGTCTCGATCGCCGAGCGTAAGGTAAGATCGGCATTTTCCAGCAGTCGCTGGCGCACATACACTGACCTGATTCCTGTAACAAAGGCGTCTCATACGAGGAGCTCCGCAGGCTGTTCCACCGTGAGTGTTTTGCAATCGCAAGTCCGCACGAGTGTCTGTAGGGCTCGGAGAAACTCGGCGCTCGACTCTGCAGGCTGCTGTCATCGCGTAGCTAAGCAATGTCTTGCGTAGACGGTGTTCACCGGCCGCAGGAACTGTCTTTTGAGGGCGTCCAGTGCCCTTTCGTCGGTCGGCAGGCCCCTGATAAGTGAGTAAACTATCGGGGTGACCCTCGAGAGGAGAATTCGGTGCATAACAGCGGGGTCAGTTGCACTAACCTCCTCCAAGTATGATTGGAAGCATGCAAGCCAGAGTTCAAAGGCAAGAGCTGCTTCAGGGGCTTGGGGGTCCAAATCCAATCTTTCCGGACGTAAAACGCTTTCCATGTTTTAAAACTTCCAGTCAATAAAATTGATGCACCATCAATAACTCTCTCTGAGACGTGAAGTCGAGATATCGGCTTTTATTGACTGGAAGAAAGAACAAGCAGTAGTTGACCACCATACTACATCCTGGAGAATGAGGGCCGGGCTCAGGCCTCAATCGCCTTTATACAGGGGTCTGTGGGAGGAGCCACAGGAGCAGTTAGCAGGGGGTGTGTCCAGACAGGTATATGTAGTTCACCACAGTGCCCTGGAATAAATCAGTCAACATGGCACTGAACATCACACTGGAGAGGGTGGGCACCAGCATGCATCTCTGCTTGACCCCGTTTGTGACTGGGAAAGCAACAGAACAGTCACCTTCGTCAAGCACGCGGGCTGCCATCCATCATGAAACTGCATGACCATGGTGATGAATCTGCCAGGGCAACCAAACTTCGCCATGATCTTCCATAATCCCTCTCGGCTCACGGTGCCGAAGACCTTGGTAAGATCGAACAAGGTGGTCTGTCTGTCCTACTCCTGGCATTTTTCCTGCAGTTGTCTCACAGCAAAGGCCGTGTCAATAGCTTCTCTTCTTTTCCTGAAGACGCATGGACTTTCAAGGAGATGAACTTGTTCCAGATGAGCATTTAGCCTGTCTAGCAGGACTCCGGGTAAGATTTTCCCAGCTACAGAGAGCAAGGAGATGCCTCTGTGGTTGTTGTTTTGATTTCATGAGATGTAGATAGTTTGATCAAATGGGCATAAACATTGTAAATAGATTTTTAATCCAGAGAAGTCTGAGTTGATTGGGATACTTATAAACAGAGCATGGGCACTAAATGGAGAAATATCGAATGGGGTGGAGGAACAAACAGACTCAAAGAATAATCCACAGATCTTTAAAAGTAGTGGTATAGACTAAGAAAATGGTTAAAAGGAATTGGATGATGCCTTCCTCTTTTTTCAAAGGCAAAGAATTTACAAGCAGAGATGCTATGCTAGAGCTGTTACTTACCCTCATATTAAGTACCATATACAATTTCAATCACCACTTTAGAGGAAGGATGTGACTGCATGAAACTACAAAGGGGATTTAGGAGAATGCTGCCAAGACTACAAGGAAATACAGGATTGGCTGGGGTTGGTTTATTTACAATAAAAGAGGATGAAAGCAGACTTAATTGAGCTCTATAAAATGATGAGCAGCATAGATAGAGTAAATAGAAAGGACATCTAATGCTTAACAATGGGGTCACAAATTAAAGGAAATGAAGTAATTAAAATAACTATTATAAGAATTAAATGGAATGATAAGGAGCTGGAAATCATTGAATAAACAGGTGGTAGTTACAGTGGCATGCAAAAGTTTGGGCACCACAGTCAAAATTTCTGTTACTGTGAGTAGCTAAGTGAGTAAAAGATGAAATGATTTCCAAAAGGCATAAAGTTAAAGATGACACATTTCTTTAATATTTTAAGCAAGATTACTTTTTTTATTTCCAGCTTTTAGAGTTTCAAAATAACGGAAAAGGGCCCAAAGCAAAAGTTTGGGCACCCTGCATGGCTGTACTTGGTAACACCCCCTTTGGCAAGTATCACAGCTTGTAAACGCTTTTTGTAGCCGGCTAAGAGTCTTTCAATTCTTGTTTGGGGGATTTTCGCCCATTCTTCCTTGCAAAAGGCTTCTAGTTCTGTGAGATTCTTGGGCTGTCTTGTATGCACTGCTCTTTTGAGGTCTGTCCACAGATTCTCAATGTTTAGGTGGGGTCTGTGAGGGCCATGGCAAAACCTTCAGCTTGCGCCTCTTGAGGTAGTCCATTGTGGATTTTGAGGTGTGTTTAGGATCATTATCCTGTTGTAGAAGCCATCCTCTCTTCATCTTCGGCTTTTTTTTTTACAGATGGTGTGATGTTCGCTTCCAGAATTTGTTGGTTTTTAATTGAATTAATTCTTCCCTCTACCAGTGAAATGTTCCCCGTGCCACTGGCTGCAACACAAGCCCAAAGCATGATCAATCCACCCCCGTGCTTAACAGTTGCAGAGGTGTTCTTTTCATGAAATTCTGCATCTTTTTGTTTTCTCCAAACATACCTTTGCTTATTGCGGTCAAAAAGTTCTATTTTAACTTCATCAGTCAACAGGACTTGTTTCCAAAATGCATCAGGCTTGTTTAGATGTTCCTTTGAACTTTTTGAATAGAACTTTTCAGCTGCAATAAGCAAAGGTATGTTTGGAGAAAACAAAAAGGTGCAGAATTTCATGAAAAGAACACCTCTGCAACTGTTAAGCACGGGGGTGGATCGATCATGCTTTGGGCTTCTGTTGCAGCTAGTGGCATGGGGAACACTTACTGGCAGAGGGAAGAATGAATTCAATTAAATACCAGCAAATTCTAGAAGCAAACATCACAGTCTGTTTTTTTTTTAAGAACTGAAGATATAGAGGATGGCTTCTACAACAGGATAATGATCCTAAACACACCTCAAAATCCACAATGGACTACCTCAAGGGGTGTAAGCTGAAGGTTTTACCATGGCCCTCACAGTCCCCTGACCTAAACATCATTGAAAATCTGTGGATAGACCTCAAAAGAGCAGTACGTGCAAGACAGCCCAAGAATCTCACAGAACTAGAAGCCTATGCAAGGAAGAATGGGCGAAAATCCCCCAAATAAGAATTGAAAAACTCTTAGCTGGCTGCAGAAAGCTTTTCTAAGCTGTGATACTTGCCAAAGGGGGTGTTACTCAGTACTGACCATGCAGGGTGCCCAAACTTTTGCTTCCAGCCCTTTTCCTTTTTTGTTATTTTGAAACTATAAAAGCTGGAAACAAAAAAAGTCATCTTAAAATATTAAAGGACCGTATCATCTTTAACTTTATGCCTTTTGGAAATCAGTTCATTTCTTTTACTCACTTAGCTATTCACAGTAACAGAAATTTTGACCGGGGTGCCCAAACTTTTGCATTAGACTGTAAACTGTCACAATGGAAGTGGAACAGGCCAGAGGTTTGAAGATAAGAGAATTCAGATGCTGGAATCTGGAGCAAAACATAAACTGCTGGAGGAAATCTGTGGGTGGATCAACATGGCTAGCAACCCAGGGAATTGGTGTGTGAAAAAAGGTATTGTCAATGTTTCAGCCTGGGGTAGTTCAGGCCTAGTCTCGCCATCAGGATAGGAAGCTTGGATCTAGCTTGCAGATGGAACAGTAGTTTCTTCTAAGCAGTTGCCAATCTGCTTGGTCCCATAAAGAGCCCATCAGGAAAAGTGTGTATGGTCTATTCATCTGAAAGATATGTAAGAAAGTAAATGTTTCAGCTGGATAGTGCATATGGGCTCTTGTCTTTAGTGAAGTAGGAGGTGAAAGGATAGAGATGGGCTGTTAATGGTAGTGAAGGAATGAACAAGTGTCATGCAGGGAAAGATATCTTCAAATCACAGAGGAAGGAGACAAAGCTATATTTGGTTTCCCTTAATCCAAGAGTTTTATTTGTTGTTAATATTTCATTTGAAATCCACTAATGTTTTATACTGTCACATGTACATTTGGTTTCCATACCCTGTAAGTGCACAGTTTTGGATAATTTATTACAAGAAACGTCAACATTCCTATCAACCTGATTAGGCTACAGAACTCGATGAAGGTAACTGCACTTGGCCAGGAACCAGTCTGCTTTTGTGTGTGAGACAGAGGAGGTGGAATTTGATCCACAACTGTGGATAATGGAAATTTAAGGAATTTGATAGGTCAGAGCACCCAGACATGTGTAAGGGCAAGTTACCAGAATATTCTGTGCCTTACCAACATTAGCAGGGAAATGTGACCTGTGCTATTTGTTTGAAATGAGTATCTCAACTTGTAATATAGGTATTGCAGAAACCTCAAAGTACTACACAGTGAATTTCCACTTGCCTAAATGGTTATAAGACACGTTGTCTATGCTAACAATGTCCCATAAAATACATTGAGAGAATGACCAATTATCTAGTTTGCTGGAAAAATACCGATTTAATATATTGATAAAACTCAACTAGACTTCCTTCGAACAATATCACTTTAACAGTTTTTAACATCTATCTCAAATGACAGAGGGAGCCTTGGCTAGATTTTTGCCTCGAGAACAGGACTTCCTATGGCATCCAAGCCAGAAGTAACTGCATTGCCAAGCTGGTCCAACTAGATTAGCTTTTCCCCAGGTACATTCCACATTGATGCAAATGGAAATACATAATGAATTTCTTCACTGTAATTGTGTCCATTATCCCTCTTGCAGCTTCTAACACAGCAGGGTACAGCTCCACAGTGACTCTGTGCTTTGTCACTGATGCCTATCACAGTCAAAGTAATATCAGCAAGCTGATAACAGAATCCATTAAACTTAGACTGATTGATTCAACTCCACATTCACACATTTGGCTACAGGAAACAGTGCAACTCTTTGTTGCCACAATCTTGGGGTTCAGACCAAGATTTTCAACATTCCTTCTGGGACATCAAATGAGATTACATAATTTTGGGATAATTTTCCTCTATTTTACAGACAGGCCCTGCAATTAAATAATTAAATCAGCTTCTGGCAAAGTGGTCTGGGGAAAAAATGTTAACAAAACATCAATAGAATCAGTTGTACATCTCTTCACTGACATAGGCATGAAACTTCTTTGGAGCAAGTGAGTGAAGGGGAAAACAAATGAAATAGACTGAGGAACAAGTGTGGAGGATGGAAAAGTATAAGTCAAACTATTGGTACAGTCCAGTTACATTCACACTGGGAAGAACATAGGACAAGCAAAACAATTCTATATGCCTAAATCTTTGAAGGTAGCAGAGCAGGTTGAGATGAGGAAGTTACTTAGAATCTTTATAAAACAAGTGAAGCACCATGTCCATTTTTTGTTACTGCACCTTAGTGCTGCAATTGTGAAGAATATGTCATGGGGAAAGACTGAAGAAGCTGGGATTGTTCTCAGAGAAAATTGAGAGATGTGTCAGAGGTATTCAGAACAATGGGACGTCCATACAGAGTAGATTGAGGGAAACTATTCCATTTGAACCCCACCCCCTCCCCACCCCACTTCTTTTTAATTTAGTGTATGGTTAGCATTTGGAATATGTTGTCTATTAGAGTAATGGAGATAATTTCAGAAGTAGTTTTCAAAAGGAAACAGAACCTGAAAGAAAAAAATAAAGCAACAGTTTAGAAGTTTAAGGGATTAGGGCTACCTGCAGCCCCTTGAAGAGTGTTTCAAATCTTATTTCACCATGGGTCTATTAGGAATTTGGGAGAGTGTGCATAATACAGCAGGTTATCAAACTACTTCTTAAAACAGGTTGGAAAACGTTAGTAAAATGTATGGCCTTTCATTTGGTTGTGGAGATTTCCTGGGCTATTATGAAGGAGTGACATTGGAAAAATTAACATTGGGAAGTTAGGAATCTGGACTAAAGTCATTAAGCTGTGTGGTTTTGGGAACTAGGGATATTATTCAATTCAAATTTAAATTTTTCATGGTTATTATACGATTATTCACTGGACACTGATTGCTACTCTACTTCTGACAGTCTAGCTGATGCATTTGGTTTTGCTGAGGTACCATGAAAATGATCTCCACTAGATTTGTTAACAATATTAAATTATAGATAATAACATGACATATGACTTTAAGTTATTTTACTGCATCAAAAAGTGTAAGGAGGTTTAGGAATTCTGGTAGTTTATGAAACCATTTTATATGCTTCAAGGTAGAATGGTTTCAGATTAGTCCACAATTCAAAAAATGCAACCTTGGCATTTGTCTGATTTCCTTGAGCAGCCTTAAGAGGTTTACAGCAAAAACAAACTCTCAGGAGCAAAGTTCTGGAATTCTCATCCCTTAGTTTAAGCACACGCCAGATACAGACTGACATTCCAGCAAATTTACATTATGGGAAAGCACAGAAATTTTCACTTTTCGACAAGACTCCAGTGAAAGTTTCCAGCTATCTCCAAGAAAAATGATGAACTGACATAGCACTATCCAAATCTGTGGTATATATCGGTATGTCAGCAGTATTTGTTGATTTCCACTTCACTGAGCTCTACATCTTGTGTGTCAGGTGTGTTCATTTTCTGTCCTGTAAGACCATAAAACCATTAGAAATAGGAGCAGAAGTAGGCCATTTGGCCCATTGATCTTCTCCACCATTTCATCATGGCTGATCCAGTTTCCACTCAGCCTCAATCTCCTGCCTTCTCCCCATATCCCTTCATTCCCTAACCAATCAAGAATCCATCAACCTCTGCCTTAAATATACATGAAGATTTGGCCTCCACAGCTGCCTATGGCGAAGAATTCCACAGATTCACCACTCTTCGGTTAAAGAAATTCCTCTTCATCTCCATTCTAAAAGGACACACCTCTTTTCTGAGGCTGTGTCCTCTGGTCTTAGACTCTTCCACCATAGGAAAAATCCTCTCCACATGCAATCTCTCAAGGCCATTCATAATTGAAAGATTTCAATTAAGTCAGCCTTCGTTCTTCTGAATTCTAGTGAATACAGGCCCAGAGCCATCAAGTGCTCTTGATATGACAAGCCATTCAATCCTGGACTCATTTTCCTGAACCTCCTTTGAACCCTCTCCAGTTTCAGCACATTTTTTTAAGATAAGGGGCTCAAAACTGCTCACAGTACTCCAAGTGAGGCCTCACCAGTGCTGTGTAAAGTTTCAACATTACATCTTTGCTTTTATATTCTAGTCCTCTTGAAACAAATGCTAACATTGCATTTGCCATCCTCACCACAGACTCAACCTGCAAATTAACCTTTAGGGAATCCTGCACAATGACTGTCAAGACCCTTTACACCTCATTTTTTTGTATTTTCTCTCCATTTAGAAAGTAGTCAACCTTTTCATTTCTTCTACTAAAGTGCATGGCCATATACTTTCCCACACTGTATTCCATCTGTCATTTCATTGCCCATTCTACTAATCTAAGTCCTTCTGTAGCCTCTTTAATTCCTCAAAACTACCTGCTTCCCAATACCTATCACACCTATCTTCATATCATCTGCAAACTTTGTAACAAAGCTATCAATTCCATCATCCAAATCATTGACAAATAGCATAAAAAGAATTGATCCCAACACAGACCCCTGTAGAATACCACTAGTCACTGGCAGCCAGCCAGAAAAGGCACCCTTTTTTCCCACTCTTTGCCTCCTATCAATCAGCCACTGCTTTATCCATGCTAGAATATTTCCTGTAATACTATGGGCACTTGTTAAGCAGCCTTATGTGCGGCATCTTGTCAAAGGCCTTCTGAAAATCCAAATACACATCTACTGATTCTCCTTTGACTGTCCTACTTGTTATTTCTAACACAGATCGCAGAGAACTCCTATCAGTCACATTCCTCCACTTATTTCCCTACCACCAATTCTGTGACATGACCATCAACTCTTCTACTGTCCACCTACTTCATTTTGCAGTTGGAAAGAATCAGCACATCTTTGTGATGTGTGAGGTAACTGGGGAAATTACACAGGGACAGAAAGAACTCCAGACACGTAGCACCAGGGATTAGGATCAAGGCCAGTTCTCTAAAACTGTGAGGCATCGGCACCATCTGCTTTGCCACTGTGCTACCTCGCTGAACTATATTGATGTGAAGCATCGAACAGCAGCCCATCTCCCACTGAGAAACAGATGTTACATAGCACTTTAGGAACAGTCCGGACCTTTCAGAGTGATGCTGCATGCTCAGTAAAAGTGACAAAGTTACAAAGGTGTCCTACACTCCAAATGCAATGCCACAATGTGAGTTTAAAAGGCATGCTGAGGTAGTATTCACATCCTATAAAGGACAACAGCACTTGAAAGTGATCTTCTAGCTCATTCTTTTTTTTTAAATCAACACACACCACCAATGCTGCACTGCCATGAAGAATACCTACTCTTCCACCCCTCAACGACATTTCAGGAAATCTGACCATCCTCCTCCGACTAGCGAATCGGCAGAAACTAAAAAGCGAAGCAGAACAACAAAGAGGTGGTCATGGCAGGCAGAGGGGTAGCAACAGGACTGTTTTAGTTGGTGAACTGGACCATGCTCAAGGATTCGTCAGGGGACATGAATACGCCACGGATGTCACAGACTTTATAAAGACACGCTTGGATGTGAGCGTGCTCACAAAACCTTTCTGAGTCCTCCCTGATCAAAATCCCTGGATGAACCAAGAGATATGCAATTGGTGTTTAGGACTGGTGATCCAGGAAAGTACAAGAGATCCGAGATCCGGGAATTACATCTGGAAAGCCATTTCTCATTCTAAGTGACAATTCTGTACTAAATTTGAATCAGAAAGGGATTCTCAACAACTGCGGCAGGGCTTGAATGCAATCACCTCCTACAAAGCAAAACCAAGTATTGTTTCACTTTCAGATAGGCTCAGTGTCACTTATGCTCACTTTGACTGAAAGAACATAGGGGCACCTTCATAAACCCCTACAGCCCCTGATGACCCTGTGATCTTAGATTCTTAGGCTGACGTGACAACATCCTTCAGGAGGGTGAATCCATGGACAAAGTTGGGCCCAAATGGCAATCCTGGCCAAGTGCTACACTTTATTCAAGATTTTTTAATAATATTTCCAGTACACAAATGTAAAGGAAGTGTTATTCAACACAAAACATAATAAGATAAAGAACACAATAATAAAAGAAAACACAATACATAAGATGGGCAGGAGTTGGAGTACAGAGGATTGGTGGACAAGTATGTGGAGTGGTGCAGAATGTGGGCAAAACCAGGGAGGTGGTGAGTGGTTTTAGGAGGAAGAGGACTGTGATGAGTCCTGTATTTAATCCGGGAGAAGTTGAGGTGGTGGAGGAGTACAAATACTTAGGTGTTCACCTCAACAACAGACTTGATTGAAAAACCAACACCAAGGCTGTTCACAAGAAGGGGATGAACAGACTCTATTTTCTAAGGAAGCTGAGATCTTTCAATGAGTGCAGCAGGATGTTGGAGACCCTTTACCTGTCTGTTGTAGTGAGTGCAATCTTCTTTACGGCTCTATGTTGGGGGAGCAGCATCGGAGCTGGTGATGTAAAAAGACTAAATAAACTCATCAAAAAAGCTGGATCCTTCCTTGGCTACAACCCGGACTCTTTTGAGTTAGTGGTGGAGAGGAGGTCACTAAACAAACTGCTATCCATTATGGACAATTTGACACATCCTCTCCATGACCTACTGAATAAGCAGTGGAGCACCCTTTCGAACAGACTCACTCAGCTCCGCTGTCACAAGGATCATTACAGAAAATCTTTCCTACCAAACGCAATGAGCATATACAATAGTTCACCTCTGTGCAACAGGAGAACACACATCATAGTACAGTAGTCTTGGTTTTATTATTTTTTCATATATTATTATTGCACATTGGTAAATTATTAGAGCATATTATTATTCTGTACTTTATTATTAGTTAAGTCTGCACACTGCTAAGCGTGTTTGTAAATGCTATAGCTGTAATGAAAGAATTTCCTGCTCAGGATCAATAAAGTTCATTATTATTATTTTAATATTATTATATAGATGGATTGATTATATTTCCTTAAAGGAAGGGTGGGTTAGTGGGTGGAGGTGTTGATCAGCCTTACTACTTAGGAAAAGTAACAGTTTTTGAGTCTCACACACAAAATGCTGGTGGAACACAGCAGGCCAGGCAGCATCTATAGGAAGAAGTACAGTCGACGTTTCGGGCCGAGACCCTTCGTCAGGACTAACCGAAAGGAAAGATAGTAAGAAATTTGAAAGTGGGAGGAGGAGGGGGAGATCCGAAATGATAGGAGAAGACCGGAGGGGGAGGGATGAAGCTAAGAGCTGGAAAGTTGATTGGCAAAAGGGATACACAGCTGAAGAAGGGAAAGGATCATGGGATGGGAGGCCTAGGGAGAATGAAAGGGGGAGGGGAGCACCAGAGGAAGATGGAGAACAGGCAAGGCAAGGAGTGATTGTGAGAGGGACAGAGAGAGAAAAGAGAGAGAGAGAAAAAAAGGGGGAAATAATAAATAGATAAATAAAGGATGGAGTAAGAAGGGGAGGAGGGGCATTAACGGAAGTTCAATGAACATTGATTTCTCTAACTTCCATTAATGCCCCTCCTCCACTTCTCTCTCTCTTTTTTCTCTCTCTGTCCCTCTGACAATCACTCCTTGCCTGTTCTCCATCTTCCTCTGGTGTTCCCCTCCCCCTTTCTTTCTCCCTAGGCCTCCCGTCCCATGATCCTTTCCCTTCTCCAGCTCTGTATCACTTTCGCCAATCACCTTTCCGGCTCTCAGCTTCACCCCTCCCCCCTGGAGGTGGGGGGGGGGCGGGGTTGTGGGTAGCACCTGTATTGAGGATGATGTGAAATGAGGAGCAATTGTGCATCCTGACTATCTGGGGTCAGTTAGTTAGAAAGTCCAACACCCAGATGCACAGTGTGTATTTATACCAAGGAGTAGGAAGTATTCTGTAATGTTATTGTTTAGTTTTTTCTACCTCTGTGCACTATGTAATGATATGATCCGATGAATAGGATACAAGATAATCTTCTCACTGTATCTTGGTACATGTGACAATACTAACCCATTTCTAATTCTATATTACATCCTTAGCCTTACTTCAAAAGTATTTATTTGGCTGACAAATACAGTGAGATGTCCTGAAAGGGAACTAATATATAAATACAAGTCTTTTTCCAAATTGGAATATCATCCAAAGTATTAATCTTTTACGAAGTGTTTCTTTGTATCACTTCTGAACTTGCCTTCATGGAGTTTGCCTTGCGGTCATGATTTAACTTCAAACAGAGATCACGATCAGTCTAGTTAATTTTACATTGTATTTACCTATGTATTTTAACTACATCTTATTGCACAGCAGGGCATCAAATAAATGTATGTTACTAAAACCATGAAAAATAGCAACATTTCCCAGAGTCCTGGTTAAAATTTCTCCCTTCAGCAACATCATCAAATAAACAGAATAATAAGTCTTTCAATGCTGTTTACATTATCTTGGGTAGAATTGTTGCTGCATTGGCAGCTATAAAAGATCACATGTTTCCTCACAAGTGAGGTGTTTGGCTTGATGCAAGTGCATGTTTCTCCACATTTTTACTAATGTTCTATTTTATTTGATATTTCTGGCATATCGTTTTGCTATGGAGAAAAAAAAATGCAATTGAATTGACTAAAAGGAAGGAAACAGTTTGCCTGCAATACCAAGCAATTGTGACTGAGTGTAGCAAACCCACTATCAATGGTTCTTTGCTACCACCTATTGAAAACCAATGGTACTTCAGGGACATTGTCAACCTGTGTCAGCTGTCAAATGCACCAGTATCAATATCACAGTGCCAGCAAAATTTAAGGTAAACTCATTAGTTAACATTTGAACACACTGAATCTTCCTTCTCCCCAAACATCTGTCTCTGGCATTGCCTGATATCTGCTGATAGCTGACTGCTGTCCTCCAGATTCACCTCATTTCCTTCCTCAAGAGCCCGGCCAGAATGAATAATGTTTCCAATTAGGGATGTCACCTTTTGCTGAGTCCAAAACAGATCAGTAAATGGAATGAACAAATGTGTTCACAGCTTGAGTTTGGATGTTTGCTCTGCGGCTGATCAAAACTAATTGAAAAACCACAGTAGCTAATGGCATCATGTCACGAGAAATAGAAGAGAAGGAAATGAAGATATGTCTTAAAAGTCTATTGTGCCTAGATTACACTTTAGTGATTTCTGGATATTTACTCAATACTCATGCTGTCCAACTAAATAAAAGTCTTATCGTCAATCTACACAGGTTGTGAGGAAGAGCAGAAAATTGCATAAAATATCGTACAGTATAAAACCTCAAAGATATTATATTCTATATCATCCACATAAAGCTGTACCCACCCCAATTAATGAAGTAATTTCAATTAATATTTTAGTGACCAAAGTTCATCGTCATAGTCTGATATTTCCACGTCCCAATAATAATCAAAGTGTGAACCTCAATAGTGGAGGTCAGAATTCACCAAGAAAACCTTAGGACTCTATATTGAAGAACAAGACAACAAACCCTGCATCTGGCACCTGCATTCACCAGCCAGTTTTGTGATCTAGAGAACGCATTTTGAAATATTTTAGCATGTCATGCATTCAAGGAATGCAGAATGAAGTGATGCAGTCTGCTGGGGAAAAGTTTAAACTTACCTACAAACTCAATAATAAGTTGTATTGAGTGCATATGAATAAAAAGTAAATATTAGGAAAAAATCCATTTTATACAAGGCCTTATGTCTGAATGCCAGGCTTTCGCTTTTTTCTCACATTGTATTCTTGAGAAAAAATGCTGCAAGTTTATTGTTTTATGTGCAATAGTCTAACAATCTGCCGTGGAAATTGTGTCTATGCAAACAGCTTCACCTGCAAAGTCCCCATGGATGAATGACCAGCAAAACTCACTGTCTAATTTCACATATGAACAAAATGCCTGGAGCAAGATGCGAGTAAGTCCATTCAACTGAAAGCCAGACTGAGATATCTGACGATAAAACAAAAAAAGCCCTTGCTGTTCAGACTTAGAACAACGAGCTTTTACCTGTTTTCCAAGTCCTCAAGTTTGCTGATCTCTAGTTGTCAGTAAGGGTGGTTGGAGCAGTCATTTCCCTCAGTTAGTTCAGTAACGTTTCGTGCTGAGACCCTTCCCGAACATCGACCCTCTGTCCCTTTCCATAGATGCTACATAACCTGCTGTGTTCCTCCAGCATTTTATGGTGTTACTCTGGATGTTCAGCTTCAGCAGAATCTCTTGTGTTTGTGAAATGATGGAATAAATAGTTTTTAAATATTTATGCAGGATATCAATGAAGCTAACCAATCACAGAGCAAAGTTATGGTATCCCATGCCTTAGGAAATTCCTGGGGACAGCATTATCACTCAACACAAGAATTTCTTTGACACAATTTACTCAAAATTAATGTCAAAGCCAAGCACTATTACATGTATGCACAGGTGCAATGAAACACTTATTTTCAGCAGCATCACAGGCACATAGCATCATATAGCAGCATTCACAAGAAAAAACATAAATTATATACGAATTCTACAAGAAAACACAATTAGAATTTTTTTTTAAACTAAGTGCATTTTAGTGCAAAATGGCCAAAGTGGTCATGGTGTTGCTAAACTGCAGTGATTGGGATACTCTTGACTGGTCAAGAGCCAAATGATTGAAGAGTATCGAGGTTCTTGAACCTGGTGGTGTGGGATTTCAAGCTTCTGTACCTCCAGCCCACTGGCAGCTACAAAAAGAAGACATGGCTCCATTCAGACCTGATTACATTCAGCAGCAAACAGCTACCTCCATTTGTTGCAATTGCAGGCATTCCAAAAATTAACCTCTATTTTTGTTGACAAAGGACACCAAGGACACAAGCTTAATGATATAAGTGTTTGGATGATTTTAAAATTTCCTTGGGTAGTAATGTATGAGTTCTGTAAGGGTGCTTTTCAGTTACCAAAAAGGCAGTAATGTGGGGGGTCACCTGATCCTTTCTAGATGCCACTTTATTTACCCATCTCCTACCACCTTGCAGGACCTGAATTAAATCTGTCAAATCCCAATACAGCGGTTGATTATATTTTCTCTGTTCAATGCTGCTGTTACCTGGGAGAAGAGAAATCTCAGTGTTTATGGAAGAAGCTATACTGGGATATTCCCCTTCAGTTTGGATGGTGCCTCACACTTTACCATCACATTTCAGCACCTATCTCCCTCCACAAAATCTCTTACTCCCTGTGTTCCCTCGCATGGGCTCATTCTCAACAATTCTCCGGTAACTCCTTTGTGCTGTTCCCATTCCACTCTAAGTAGCAGATCTGATGGTCTGGGAAAGAGCCCCAGGGTTCATGCGCTTTGAAACTCTTTGTTCCATACACTTTGATGCAATGTTGGACTCTATAAGGCATTGATCGGACTACACTCGGAGTATTGTGGGCAGCTTTGGGCCCCATATCTCAGAACGGATGCAATGACATTGGTTCAAAGTAGTTCTGCCAGAATTATCTCAGGAATGAAAGGGTTAAAAGATGAGGAGCAATTGGTGACCCTGGCCTATACTCACTGGAGATTAGAAGAATGATGGAGGATCTCACTGAAACTTATCAAATATTGAAAGGCCTAGATAGAGTGGACAAGGAGAGGAAGTTTCTAAAACTGGGGAAGTCTAGGATCAAAGGGCAAAGTCTCAGTATACAAGGGTATCCCTGTAGAATAGAGATGAGGAGTAAGTTCTTTAACCAGAGGGTGGTGAATTTGTGGAACTAATTTCCACAGAAAGCTGTGAAGGCAAAGTCATTGGATATATTTAAAGCAGAGCTTGATAGTTTCTTGAAATGTAAAATTGTCAAATTATATCGAGAGAAGGCAGGAGAATAGGGTTGAGAAGGATAATAAATCAGCCATGATCAAATGGCAGAGCAGATTCATAGGCTGAATGGCCCAATTCTGCTCCTACGTCTTACGGTCTTATGGAAACACTACCAAAACAAAATCATTTACCTGCTCACACTCATAATTGGCTTCAGGTTCAAATTCCCAGAACCCAAATCTCTATATGCAATGACCTGAAAGCTCCATCGATGACAATTTCAGTAGCGACAAGATTCAGCTGATCCAGTGAGCAGATCCTGAGCCATAATTGTGTCAGCCCAACCAGAAGAGACTCAATTTCTTCTGCCTTATGCGTGTAACTAGCTGCTAGGTTACAGGAGTCAATGTAGAAATTTGACATAAACATAGCAAGCAGTACAGAGGATGGCTCAGAATTTCCCTCCTGTTCATTGTTGACTCAAACACCCAGAGTTCAGGTCGACCACGTTGCTAGCTATCAGAGTGTGTATGAATCGCAGCTCATGATAGGGACCAAAAAAGGCCACACCCATCAAATAGCTGAGCAAAGAACAGCCTTGCAGAGGTAAATAGACAGTTAATGGTCCTTCACAGATACTCCTGACCTGCTGGGTTTCTCCAGAAGTTTTCTTGTTTTTGCTCAAGATTCCACATCTGCAACATCTTGTGTAAATGGAACTAAATAGACAACTTCCACACTGTTAGCCTGTTGCCAACATGACACAAAAGCTACTAAAATATTCACACATAATGTAGGTCGGGGAGGGGATGGGGGTGGGGAAGACGAAGGAGTACAAGCTGACAAGAAATAGGTGAAACCAGATTAGGGGGAAGGGAGTTGGGTGGGGAGGGTGAATGAATTGAGAAGCTGGGAGGTGAGTGGTGGAAGAGGTAAAGGGCTGAAGAAAAAGGAATCTGATAGGAGAGAACAGTGGACCATGGGAGAAAGGGAAGGAGGAGGGGCACCAGATGGAGGTGATGGGCAGGTGAGGAGAAGACAAGGAATGCGGAATGGGAAAAGAGTAAGAGGAGAGGGAAAAACTATTGGAAATTAGAGAAATCGATGTTCACGCCGTCAGGTTGGAGGCTACCCAGAGTGTTGCTCCTCCAATGGGAGAGTGGCCTTGTCATAGCAGTAGAAAGGATCAACAGGTCAGAGTGGGAATGGGAAGTAGAATTAAAATGAGTGACAAGCAGGAAATCCTAGTTTTTGCAGCAGACAGAACAAAGGTGCTCAACGAAGCAGTCCCCCAATTATGTCAGACCTCCTTGATGTATCGGAGTCAAATCAGGAGCACTGGATACATTAGAAAGTCCCGAGAGACTCACAGATGAAGTGTTATCTCAACCTTAAATGATTACCTAGTTGACATAAACTATTCTTGGATGCCCTCAGAAATTCCTTTGAAATGAGCGATATCCCAATTGACATTTGTGAATCCTGATGAAGCGTCCCAGTGTGAAATGCCAACTGATTACTCTTTTCCATAGATGCTGCCTGGCCTACTGAATGTCGCTAGCATTTTGTGCATGTTGCTTGAGATGTTATGTGTTTGGAGAACACAGATTCCCATCTTAAACAGTAAGCGAACGTCATCTCCTAACATTTCAGTTATCTGCTCCTCCAACAACTCCAGCTACACCTACAAATGGTCTTCAGCTCACTCACTCATTAGTAATCACAGAACCCACAGAATTGATGCAAAAGCAATTGAAAGACTCATCTCCTTCTTGGGCTCCTTCCAGCACTTTTTCCCTCCCTTCTATTCCCCACTCTGGCCTTTAACCACTTCTCCTCACAACACTAATACCTCCCTTGGTGCCCCTCATTCTTCCCTTTCTCCCATGGTCAGATTCCTTCTCCTTCAACCCTTTACATTCCCCACACACTTGGCTTCACCTATCAATTTCTAGCTAGACCTCCTTCCTCTCCCCCAACCTTTTTATTCAGGTATCCGCCCCCTTCTTTTCCAGTTCGGAAGAAGAGTCTCAGCCTGAAGTGTCAACTGTTAATTCATTTTCGATAGGTGCTGCCTGACCTGCTGAGTTCCTCCAGTATTTTTCATGCTTGCTCTGGATTTACAGCAGCTGCAGAATTTCTTGGGTTTGTGAAAACAATATATCCTTGGTTCCCAAGGAACTGCCAGAGGAAGAAGCAGCAGAATGCAATTGCTGCCATTATGTGGTAACAGCCTCTTTAACCAAAGAACAGGAAGCTAACGCTGAATCGCCTGATCCTAGGTCTTTTATGCATCGTGCTTGCAAAAAAGAAAAGGGCATTCTTTAGCTTTCAACTGTATGAGATAAGGCTCTGGAATAATATTTCCATATCAAAAATGTTCCCCTTTATGAGTGATATAAATAGTATTTTAGAGCTACATTCACACGTTATTACTTCCTGCTGTCTGGAATGGATGTGACAAGTTGACACAGAGGAAGTCTGACATTACATCAAACCCATGATTTACCTGGCAATGTCTTTGATGGTGACACTTTCATAAGGCCAGAAGACATAAGCAGATAGGTCCAGCCCATCTTAAAGCTCATTAAAGATTAGTTGGAATGAAACGAAGACTTTTTTTGTTAGTTCTTAGTGTGATGGGGTTTTATAGCAATTTTAAAATGTTCTTTTGTAACTGTTACAACTATATTTTAGAACTATGTTCTTTTTGAATTTATTTGCAATGTGTGGAAATATATTTGAAACTTTGAGATTTTTATGTGTTTAATCTTGTAATGTGGCAAAATGGAACCTGTATAATCCCAGAGTGCTTTGCTATATGCTAAGTGTGTACATGGCAGGAGGCATGTAATGTTCTGATGTTGGTACGTTGTGTGGCCTTGAATAAAAGTACTGCAGCTGCTAAGTGGAGGAGCAGACTCCCAGATTAGATAACAGCCAAAGGATAGCCTAAAAATGTATATAAAAAAACAAACTTAGTAAGTTGTAAAACAGAGGCCACCTGCCATCCGTTATCAGGTGGAGGTGGTCTCCTTGCAAGTAATAAACATTTCAAACTTGTTGCATTCAACAAGCTCATTCCCAAATGGAGGTGGAGGCTTTCCTTCTCTTCACTTCCAGATTCCCTGTGAGTGATTTACAAAAGACACAGGCTGTACATGATTTACCTTGGTTGGTATAAAATCTGCATTGAACAAGCAATGGTGTCACCATCAACTTCTCTGATAGATAGATAGATAGATAGATACTTTATTCATCCCCATGGGGAAATTCAACATTTTTTCCAATGTCCCATACACTTGTTGTAGCAAAACTAATTACATACAATACTTAACTCAGTAAAAATATGATATGCATCTAAATCACTCTCTCAAAAAGCATTAATAATAGCTTTTAAAAAGTTCTTAAGTAGTTTACTTAAATACATTAAATACAATCAACCCCGGCACTTTAACATATCTTACTCCTGGCGGTTGAATTGTAAAGCCTAATGGCATTGGGGAGTATTGACCTCTTCATCCTGTCTGAGGAGCATTGCATCGATAGCAACCTGTCGCTGAAACTGCTTCTCTGTCTCTGGATGGTGCTATGTAGAGGATGTTCAGGGTTTTCCATAATTGACCGTAGCCTACTCAGCGCCCTTCGCTCAGCTACTGATGTTATACTCTCCAGTATGCCAGCCTAAGCAGAACTGTGCAGCTCAATTTGACAAATACTACAATGTCGGCTTACTATTGCAACCTTGAATTGTAATTTAAATTCCACCCAAGTTACTCTGTAAGAAACAATGCCAGGTTTTATATTATGCTTTGGAAATAGCTGGCTGCCATCTCCAAGTCAATTAAATATCCTTCCTATATTCCTGCAGTGATAGGGAAGTTACTGGAAAGAATTGGCTTGGCACAGCATTGTGGTCCTTGGGGCCTGATCCTGTGCTGTACTGTTCTATGTTCTATCTCTAGAAATATTTCAGCCACTGTAGAGTGCTATTTATTTTCTCCAGTGTTAATATTTCAGATCAAAGACCCTTCATCAGAACATTATTGCTGATAAGGAGTCTTTAAATGGAATTGTTGATAAGGAGTCTTTAAAAGGAAATATTAAGTTTTATTTTCTTGTACAGTGCAATTGATGCCTGGCCTGCTAAGCATTTCCATGTTTTATTTCTGATTTGTAGTATCTACAGTTTTCTCAATTTCAGCTCTTTAAATAATATTGTTTTTGAGTTTTGATGTTAACAAAGGCTAGTTATCCTGTGAGTAAATAATTACTCTAATTTTTCAGACCGACAAAATTGGTAATCCAAGTGATAATGACTTTTATGTATTGTAACACAACTGAAGTTAGCTGCACAAGTTTGACAATGGATAAATAACATCAGCAAGCATGGAAATCTTGACCAAAAAATGAGCGGCTATTAGCAGCAGCCATCTGGAAACCAGCACTTCTTATTCCACATTTGTAGCCTGACTGTTAACTCTGATTCTCCCTTCTTCTGGAGTCCAAATGATCTAAACAACCATCTTCCACTACTGTGTGGCAGATTTTCTTCTGCATTTACTATTTTGCAACTAATAAACATACAAGAAAATATAACCAAGACCTTTTTTAATGCCTGTATGATTTATTTTTGAGGTTGCTGGCCAGTATAACAGGGAGATTAACCTTTAACTGTTTGTGATTCCTGGACAATCCTGGAGGGTTGGTCACACTTTAACCACAGACAAGTATTTACAGCTTTTTTTAATTTTTAATCCAGAGCAATAATATTTTCTACCACGATCTCACCATGCCTAAAAGATCTCTACAGCTTTATCAAGAAGACAAAAAAATGCATCTGTAATTTTATTTTATTCATTTATCTGTAGACAACACAGACAATGCCAGCATTTACCACTCCAACTAACCCTGAAATGAGAATTAATGAGACTGTTCTGTTTATAGTAACACCTAGGCCAGACCTGGTAGGATAACAAATTTCTTCCTCTGACTGTTATTAACAAATCAGATAGGAGTTTAAAGAAACCAGTAGTTTAATGGTCACAGAGACCAACTCCTTATTCCAGGTTTATTTAATTACTTGGATTTAAATTCTCCTGCTGTTATGGTGAGATTCAAGTTTAAATCTCAGGATCAATGGTCTGGAACTCAGGAACTCAATGAGTAATTTAACCATTAGACCACCATACCAACAAAACAATCAATATGATTAAATTACAACATTTCAAAAAGCTTCCAAATAGTTGTAGAATTGCTTTGTGATATCCTGAAGTCATTAGTAATTCCTGGAATAATACAACACATACGGAATCCATTTGACTGTTGGGCCCAGTGCTGGCTCTTTGAAGAAAGTAAATACAAATTTAGTTCAACAGATTGTGATTTTCCACAATGCTGCCTTTGGCTCTATCAGCAAGGTGTGCTGGAAATTCATTGCAACTAGTTAGATTTTCATACATTACATCCTAAGAACTTTTGACTGTCAGTATTTGCTGAACCCAATAGAATTATTGACTTAATTCAAATTTTTGAACTGTTTTGGAAGACCAGTTACATAAAACATAATGCTCATTTTAGCCACACATCTCAGATTCAGTACCGGTTTAGCTGTAACTAACAGAAGACCACAAGACATGGGAGAAGAATTAGGCCAGCCGGCCCATAAGGTCTACTCCATCATTTCATCATGGCTGATTTATTTTCCCTCTCAACCACATTCTCCTGCTTTCTGGCCGTAACCTTTCAAACCCTGACTAATCAAGAAACAATCAGCCTCTGCTTTAAATATACCCAATGACTTGGCATCCACAGCCACCCATGGCAATGAATTCCACAGATTAACCACCCTCTGGCTGAAGAAATTCCTCCTCACCTCTGTTCTAAATGGATGAATGATCCTCTTAACTATGGCAGTGTCCTCTGGTACAAGAAACTATGGGAAACATCCTCTCCACATCCACTCTATCTAGTTCTTTCACTATTTAATCGGTTTCAATGAGATCTCCCATCATTCTTCTAACTCCAGTGAGTAAAGGGCCAAAGCCATCGAACACTCCTCACCCATTCATTCCCAGAATCTGTCTTGTGAACTTCCTTTGGACCCTTTCCAATGCCAGCACATCTCTTCTTAGATAAGGGGTCCAGAACTTCTCACAATACTCCAAGTATGGTCAGACCAATGTTTATAAAGCCTCAGCATTACATCTTTGCTTTTAATTTCTAGTCCTCTTAAAACGAATGTTAACATTGCATTTGCCTTCCTTACCACCAACTATACCTGCAAGTTAACTTTTAGGGAATCCTGTACAAGGACTGGCAAGTTCCTTTGCACTTCTGGTTTCTGAATGTTCTCTCCCTTTTAGAAAATAGTGTATGCCTTTATTCTTTCTACCAAAGTGCATGCCCATACAAATCCCTACACTATATTCCATCAGCCGCTTTGCCTATCTTTCCAATCTGTCCAAGTCCTTCTGCAGATTCTTTGCTTCCTCAACACTACCTGCCCTTCCATTGACCTTGTATTGTCTGCAAACTTGGCCACAAAGCATCAATTCCATCAAATTGTTGACATACGGTTTAACATGAAATGAAGCAATCCCAATACCGACCCCTGTGGAACGCCACCAGCAGCCAACCAGAATAGGCTCCCTTTATTCCCATTCCTGCCTCCTGCCAGTCAGTCAATCTTCCAATCACACTAGTATCTCTTCTGCAATATCATGGGCTCTTATTTTGTTAAGAAACCTCGTGTGGCTAGAGGAACTCAGCAGGCCAGGCAGCATCTTGGAAAAGAGTACTGTGACGAAGACCCGTCACTGATTACGGACGGCACATGGCACATTCAGTAAAACACACTATGTCACAGTCTAATTCTCTCAGGTCAATTTATTCATATTCATCTTTCCAGTAAGTGTTTTGCCGAAGTGTCATGATAAACTGACATTTCTCTCCTCCATAGTCACTGGGTCTGAAACAGAGCTGCATAGAGTGTCTAATATAGAGGCAGCAGCAACCTGCACAGGTGAGCTGATGGTGGAGGATACCATCTTTAACTGGGTTGAGGGTTATGTCACCTAATTACTCATCTTGTGGTAAAGTTTTGGGGTTAATTTAAGTTATTGAACCAGACAGGTGACAATTGCAAGCTGTATATATATTGTATTTTTTTCATTCTTTTTCTTGTTTTGATGTCGACGTCCAGGTTTTTGTTTTCCCACTATTTTTGTAAATAAAAGCACCTCAATCTATTTTTGCGACTCAAGCCATCTGGTTATTCTTCTTAGACGGTTGACCCACGGTTATTTGTGACAAGTACAATTGCCATTTTAGGCCAAAACTCTTTTTTTTCTCCAGTCCTGCTAAAAAGTTGAGGAGTAGATTTAAAAGGTGGGGTGGGGGGGGGGGAGGAGAGAGAGAAAAACACAAGGTGATAGGTGAAACCTGAAGGGGGAGGGGATGAAGTAAAGAGCTGGGAAGTTGATTGGTGAAAGAGACAGAAGGCCGTGGAAGAATGAAAATGAGGGAGGAGCACCAGAGGGAGGCGATGGGTGGGCAAGGAGATAAGGTGAGAGAGGGAAAAGGGAAAGACTGCACTTTTTTCCTAGATGCTGACTGGCCTCCTCCAGCATTTCGTCTGACTTTCATCTACTTTACCATGTGCCTCCAAATACTCTGAAACCTTCACCTTATTATCAACATCTTCCCAAACACTGAAATCAGGCTACTTACTTACTGCCCATTACACTGCTGACATTTAGAGCAGCAACAAAGATCCTCCATTTCTGTTTGTCCTTGCCCAAATTCTCTATCATGCCCCAGGTGTGATTCAGGGTCCTCATTTCTCCCTCTAAGGCATGATGCCAAGTTGTTTTTGGTCTCCTGCATTTCATCCATCCTTTGGGGGACCAACGAAGTGCTGTCTTGGTGATGGAGTTGGCTTCTCTTCTCAGTACATACACAATCCATCTCCAATGCCTACTCATGATCATTATGACAATGTCCTCTTGATGACACTGAAGGAGTAGGACGTGGTTGGAGAGCTTTCTTGGCCTGAAAGTACAGGGGATCTTCCCAAGGCTCATAATATGCAACGAACAGCTAGGCAAGATCAGTCTTTGTCACACGGCAGCAGTCTGATCCAAACAAGAGTGTGGACGGAACACAGCCCTGGTACAGCTGCACCTTAGTGTGGACTCTGTACTTGGTTGATCCTCATATGTTGCTCATTGTTCTGAAGATGTTTCTAGCTTTGCTGAGCGTGCACTGGATAACATCCTTGGTACCACTATCCTGCCAGATACTGCCCAGGTAAGTGAGTCTGCCAGTACCAAGTAAGTCGTTACCATATGCCTTGACGAGAGGAAGAGAGTCATGGTCTCAGTCTTTCTCTGGCTGATTCTGAGTCTAACCTGTCCACCAGTGGTACACCGGTACTGAGTTTTCTCTTGCATGTGCTCTTGTGTGTGTGTGACAGTAATGCAAGGCCATCCGTAAAGTCAAGATCTTCCAAAGTAGAAAATAAAGTCCACCTACTGCCTTTCTAGCTAACTTTCATTGTTTGCCTTATAATCCAGTCAATCATCAGGAAAAATAACATCACTGACATCACGTCCTGATTTCAGAACTCAAGTTTCTGTCCCTAGATGTGCAGCATAGAAACTGTAGATGAGCTGAACAATTTTGGAAGGGAATCTGAGAACTCGCCAGGGAATCTCCTTTTTAACTTCAGAGTTAGAAGTCAGGCTTGGCACAACCACGGATTCGGCAGCGCAGCAGATACGGCAATTGCTCGCATGAATATGCATGTGTCAGGTAATTATTATTTCATTGTGTTAGCATTTAAGTCCTTTCATTCCATCGTAGTATTTGTCAAGACTTGGACACAGCAATGCTTCGCTGCCTGCTTGCATTCTGACTTGCCTGAGAAATTGGACTGTCGAGACAACTGACTCTGAAGACTAACGGTATTCATTTTATTCTTAGTTGTTCTTTTTCAACCACAGTATAGGCTTCATTTTCCATTTGAGAGTTTTGGTTAATGGCCCTGATTGGCCCAGCATTTAACACTATTCGCATTAAAGTCCGTGAACTATCGACCTACTTCAATGTCTCTCACTCTGCACTTGGGCCATATCTGAACCTGGTGACAAGGCTAGATGGCCTATAATTTCCTCTCTTCTACCTCCCTCTCTTCTTAAAATGTGTACTGACATTTGCAATTTTCCAATCCTCTGGAACGATTCCAGAATCTATTGGTTCTTCAAGGAGCATCCCTAGAGTTTCCACAATCTTTTCAATTACCTCTATTAGAACCCGAGGTTGTAGTCGATCTAGTCGAGGTGACTTATCTACCTTCAGCACCTTCGCCTTAGTAATAGCAACTACTTTTTTACTTCCTGACACTTACAAATTTCTAGCATATTGCTGGTGTCATTCACAGTGAAGGCTGATGCAAAAAAACTTATTAAATTCATTCACCATTATTTGTCTCCAGTACTACCAGTTCATTTTCCAGCAATCCAATATAGCTTTCTCTCTTACTTTTTTTTCTCCATATGGCTTTTTAGTTGCCTTCTGTTGTTTCTTTCAGAAGCTTCCCGAAACTTCCCACTAATTTTTGCTATTTTATATGCCTTCTCTATTGTTTTTATGTTGTCTTTCACTTCACTTGTCAGCTACAGTTGCTTCATCCTCCCTTCAGAGCACTTCTTCATCTTTGGGCTATATCTATCCGGCATCTTTTGAATAGCCCCCAGAAACTTCAGCCGTCATCTTTGCTGGAGTCCCCTTCCAATAAATTTTGACAAGTTCCCTTCTTATGCCTCTGTAATTCCCTTTACTCCACTGTAGTACTGATACAACTGACTATATATTTTCCCTCAAACTGCAGGGTGAATTCTATTATACTAATGTCTCTGCATCTTAAGGGTTCCTTTACCTTAAGCTCAAATCTGATTTAATACACAACACCCAATCCAGATATGCCTTCCCCTTTGTTGCTCAACCACGAACTGTTCTAAAAAGCTATCTCATAGGCATTCTACTAATTCTATTTCTAAGGATCCAAAACCAATCTGATTTGTCGTATCTACCTGCATATTGAAATCACTCATGACTATCACAACATTGCCCTTTTTGCACACATTTTCTATCTCCCTTTGTAATTTGCTCCCAGCATCCTGGCTACTGTTCAGAGGCCTGCATATAGTAACTCCTGTCAGAGTCTTTTAAAAACTTGCAATTTCTTAACACCACCCACAAGGTTTCTATATCTTCCGATCCTATATCATTTCTTTCTAAAGACTTTACTTAATTTTTTATCAAAACAGCCACCCCATCCCTTCTGCCTACCTGCCTGTCCTTTCGACACAATTTGTACCCTTGGATATTAAGCTCCCAACTATGATCTTCTTTCAGCCATGACTCGTGATAGCCATTACATCATACCTGCCTATCTCTAACTGCGCTACAAGATCATCTACCTTGTTTCATATACTACGTGCCTTCCAGACTGCATTCAACACCCTTTTCAATTTTGCTCCTGTTACACTTCAACTCATCCCATTGACTGCAATTTTGCCCTATCATCTGCCTGTCCTTCCTCACAGTTTCACTCCCCACTGCATCTACTTGTATACTACCTGCCCATCCTTAGCCCTATCACTCCGATTCCCATCCCCCTGCCAAATTAGATTAAACTTCCACACACACCCCCACCAGCTCTAGCAAACCTGTCTGCAAGGATATTGGACCCCCTCCAGTTCAGGTGTAACCCATCCCTTTCGTACAGGTCATATTTTCCCCAGGAGTGATCCCAATGATCCAGAATTCTGAAACCTGGCCCACCGCACCAATTCCTCACCCATACATCCATCTGCCATTTCATCCTATTTTCCTCACTGGCACGTGGCACAGGCAGCAATCCAAAGATTACTACTCTGAGGTCCTGACTTCTCAGCTTTCTATCTACAAACATTTGTAACTCCCTATATTCTCTCTTCAGGACCTCTTTCTTTTTCCTACATATGTTATTGGTATCAATATGTACCATGAATCTAGCTTCTCTTTCTCCCCCTTTAGAATTCTTTGGACCTAATCCGAGATATCTCTGACCCTGGAACCTGGGAGGCAACATACCATCTGGGTGTCTCTTTTATGTCCACATAATCCCCTGTCTGCTCCTCTAACAATGGAATCCCCTATCTCTACTGCACTCCACTTCTGCCCCCTCCCCTTCTGAACCACTGAGGCCTGACCACTGTGATTTTCCTCTGCTAGTGGGTACCCCAATAGAATCCAAAGCAGTATACCTGTTACTGAGTAGTATGGCCACAGAAGTATTCCGCGCTGGCTGTCTGTCCCCCTCCTGATGGTCACCCATTTACTTGTGTCCTTCTCCTTGGGTGTAACTTCCTCCCTGTATGTCCTGTTGATCAACCCCTCAGCCTCCCAAATGATCCAAAGTTCATTCAGCTCCAATTCCATAAACGGTCTGAAAGAATCTGCAGCTGGATGCCCTGTTTTAGGTGGAGTTATCTAGAGGTCTCCCTGCCTTCCCACATCCCTCAAGAGGAACATTCCACTATTTTCACTGACATTGCCTCTGCTCTACCTGTGCAATAAAAAGGAAAATTAAATGAAAATATCTATCTACAGCCTTCACCTCTCGTCACCAAAGCCTCTATGAGCTAATGCCTGTGCTTCCCACTCTTACACTATAGTCCACTCATACAATGATCACTCCCACAATGGTCACTCTGCTTAAACCTAATTTCTTTTTGTTGACCCTTGTCAAGTGCCTAATTGTGCACACAATCCAACATCTCCTCGGGAACTGTGATACACAGAATATTCTGACTGATCTTTTGAAATCTCTCTCCTGCTACATATTCCAATATGTTCTTGGGAACTATGGAACGTAGAATGTGCTGACTGCCCCCACACCCTTAATTTGAACTCTCTCCCCCACTGCACAATCCAATGTCTCCTCTGGAACTGTGGAGAACAGAATGTCCTGACTGCTCTGCTTGCTTCTTTTGAACCCTCTCTCCTGCTATGCAGTCCAACATCTTCTCTTGAGCTGTGGGCTGCAGAGCATCTTGGCTTTCATCATGGTATGATGCAATCTGCTAAAGCTGTAAGCTCCTTAGCTACCCTTTATGTCTCAAGGGATCCAACCTCTCACTTGCTCTTTCTTCATGTTATTGCCTCTTTGCCTTAATATGATGGTCTTTAGCCCCATCCTAGCATTAGAATACATCACCAAACTGGCATGTCAATGCAGTGTGCATCTCTATCAGGAGTGCTGATTTCAGCATCAGATAGATGAGTAATATCATTTCTTTATTACATTAACCTCTGAATGTAATATACAATAGCACAAAGAGGAAGAAGGAGGTAGAATGGAATTCCACGTAATGGAAGTGAAGAGGAAGTATAATAATGTACTTACTCCAAGAAGGCTAAGCACCTGGTGTGATTAGAATAATTGCCAAATGGAATACTGCCTTCAAAAGAATAAAATTGCAAAGAAAAGTGTTATTGTAGTTGATCAAAAGGAGGTCTGTACTCCATCCAATTTTGATAAAACAACCTCTTCATTGTTATATTTTAAACTATTATTCCACCTCACCTGTGACACAGAGTGAACTCACACTAGTATCTGTGGCATTCTTCAGCTGCCAGACTGTTAAAGCTTGGCAGGTTACATATTTTGCTGGAGTGCTTGTAAGCTTCCCCTGTACAGCTGTATTTACAATTCCTCAAATTTCCCTGCAGAGTCCAATTAATGTACTAGGCTGTAGCTTAATGTCATGTGTTTCTGTGTATTTATATGTGTTGCATGTAACAACCAAATCAAAATTGATCTCCAGTGTACTTACTGCTGAAGGGTCATGAAAAATATAGAGAAACTCTGGCTGAAGCTAACAAGATATTGGGTTTTATTAATGGAGCCATTCATCATTGATCAAAGAATATTATTTTGGTACACTACAGGGTTGCTTGTCAGGGCAGATTCAGAGAGCAGTGTTGCTCCCCTCGAAGGGTGAATGATATAGATTCCTTGGAAAAGGTTCAAGAAGGTTTGCAAACATGATTCCTTACAGCCTGCTGAAACAATTAGACTCCGAGGGGAAAACTGAGAAACTTAAAATACAGAATTTTACCTACTCTAGCTAGCTCATAGAACTTGGTCCATTTACTTTGCAACAAACAGATGAAAATGCAATCATACTGAGGCTTCTAAAATAATGAAAGGACTGGAGAGGGTCCCCATTGACAGGGTGGTCTACTTAAACATTGGGAAGGACAAGAAAAAATGGCAAACACAAGGAAATCTGCAGATGCTGGAAATTCAAGCAACACACACAAAATGCTGGTGGAATGCAGCAGGTCAGGCAGCATCTATAGGAAGAAGTACTGTCGACGTTTCGGGCTGAGACCCTTCGTCAGGACATCTTGCCTGGCCTGCTGCATTCCACCAGTATTTTGTGTGTGTTGCAAGAAAACATGGTTCCTTTTTCCCTCTCCAACAAGATTACATGGTTACAGAATGGGAGTGGGCGAGAAGGTAAATTGTGAATTTGAGGGATTGACATGGGAAGTAGTTGTTTAGGTAGGGGAAAAGAAGCATTCAAACCATAATAGTCCATCCATCATGGTTTGTGGATGATCAACTATTAAGTCTTTCTGCTTATCAATTCAGTACATATTCAATTTATAGTTGTTAGATGCTCCTTGTTTTAAATTGAGACCTGCTTTGTAAGGGAATGATATTTTTTCATTATTCCCAGGCATCTAAATCCACTCCCTAGTTTGAATTCCTCTGGTTGTTTACACTCATCCAATAAAGTTAATGATTTATCTGGACTGACTGAGGGCTGACTCTAATTTCACCTTGGCAGCATGAGGCACATGCAGGGAGGATGCACGTATTACCCATAGAGGTAGATCAGTATCTCTTGGGCTTTCATCACTTTCCAGGTGGTTCTATTGATCTCCCACTAAAATCATAACAGGGAAGTGGCAGAACAAATATCATCCCTCACTGTGTCCTTGATCTCATTCTCAACTAAGAGCACTAAACCACCTCCCTTATCTTCTCACCTCTCCTTCCATATTATCTGATACAGCTGTATATGTAATTCTCATTCATCTCTGCCCAGAAACCATTAATCAAAATACTCCTTTGTACTGTTTTGTGCCACAAGTTCACTAACCTTGTTTTGAAAACTAAGGGAATTCAGATAAAGTACCCTTACAGACAAAGTTCTCTTAGAATTTTGTAATCTTCTTGTCCATTACATTTAACTTTTCTGTACTCCATTCTTTTCCCTTTTCTAACTTTTCTTTGATCTCTGCATTACACCCTTCTGTCTTTCTGCATGGATTCCTATCCCCTGCCATGTCAGGATAAACCCACCCCAACAGCACGAGCAAACAATTCTGCAGGACATTGAACCTGGTCCTGTCTAGGTGTAGATTGGTTTGTATTAGTCCCATCTTCCCCAGACCAGTTCCAATGCCTCAGAATCTGAAATCTTCCCTTCTGCACCACTGTTCAAATCACATATTAATCCTTGAAATATTCCCCTGCCAACTTTTATTCTGATGCCACTGCCACCTTTAAATTTGAAATTCATTTGGACCACGTGGTGGGTGGCCATTTTGTTTCAGTGGGGTTTTTCAATCAGACGTAAGCATGATTACACAATCCGTCTGGTTGTCTTGGCCTCAGTTGAAGCTGGGGCTCGCTGTGCAAGGACCAAAGTGAGAGCAGTTGGATGGAATCTGAACGCCACTTGGAGTAACAAGATAAAGAGTTTTGACAGAAGTGGTGGTTTGACATAATCTGAACTGTGACTGGATTGGGGTGTCAGGAAGTAATAGTGTAATGGAAGAGGAGGAAGTAAGGGAGTGGAGGAGTGGAAGAAAGTGCAGACAGGTGGGAAAAGTGGAAATAAATGAGAAATTTATAATGATAATAGAGAACAACAATCGACTGGAAGGAAAGTGATAGAAGAGGAGTTTAAATTAATGTTTAAGTTTAAGCAAGGGAGTGAAGTAAATGCATTGAGTCCAATAGTACTGACTAACAACCTGAAGGTGGTAATTGGAAATACAGGTATGGCAAAGATTCTGCGTGATGGAGCTCTGTTAGGCGTTTGTAAATATTCGGAGCAGATGAACTAAGCAATGAGTGTTCTGAATATTGGCACAAGAGAGGTTATAGAAAAGAGAGTGTTGGGGGGAAATGGTGTTAAAGGAATGATAATGGGAATACCAATGGGAGAAAACTTAGAGGAACTAAAGAAAAATATTAAAGGATGATTGGTGACTGAGATTAAAAGACTGAAAGCTGTGAGGAATGGAGAAAAGGTTGATAGTACATCTGTTATGTTAATATTTCAGGGTTTAACCTTACAAAAAAAACAAACAATTGGATTCATATGCTTTAGTGTCAGAGCCTGTGTTCCACCACCACTGATGCTAGAAACATCAGAAATATGGGCACGTAACAGCGGGTGTAAAGGAAGGCAGAGATGTGGTAGATGTGGAGGAGAACATATGTATGATTAGTGCAGACAAGATGAATTGGTAAAATGTTGTAATTGTGGTGGGGCCCATACAGAAATAAAGCAATGGAAGCCTAACAAATGAGGGAACAGCACAATGTGCCATATGTGGAAACAGTTAAGACACTAAATGAGAGAAGAGTTAAAGGAGGAAATGATTCAGATGCAAATGCAAGACAGAGTCAGCGAAATAATTCAACATTAGCGATTTGTACAGAAAAATCAGTTTTATTCATGGCAAATGTTATTAATTGTTCTGAGCAGCCAAAAATTAAACCAGAAAAGATAAAAATGATAATGAAGGCAGCAGTTTTTGAATATGAGAGAGCTATCATGGGAATGAGTGCAGGTAGAACAGAATAGGGATGATCAAAATCTTGAGATTTATTTACAAGGTAATTAATACTAATCCTGTAAAGTCTTCAGTGGAATGCTAGAAGTTTAACAGCTAATGGACAGGAATTTAAGAGTTATGTGAGGGATTTTGCTGAAAAAACAGATGTGATATGTGTGCAAGAAACATGGCTTAACCCAAGAATAGATTTTTGCAATTAATGGTTATGCTAGTGTAAAAAAAGATAAAGTTAATGTAAGTTAATGGGGTTAGTGGTAGAACAAAGGAATCTGGGAGTACAGATTCATAATTCATTGAAAGTGATGTCACAGGTAAACAGAGTTGTAAAGAAAGGTTTTGGCACATTAGCCTTCATAGATCAATGTATGGAGTACAAGAGATGGGATGTTATGTTAAAGTTATATAAGGTTGAAAAAATAAAGGGAACATTTACAAAGATGCTATCACGTCTGGAGGACATGAGTTATAAATACAGATTGAATATGTTAGGACATAGAACATGTTTACAACATAGAAGATTGAGAGGGGATTTGATAGAGGTATACAAAACTATGAAGGGTATAGATAGGATAAGTGCAAGCAGGCTTTTTCCACTGAGATGGGCACCGATTGCAGCCAGAAGTCATGGGTTAATTGTGAAAGGTGAGATGTTTAAGGAGAATGTGAGGGAAAACTTCTTCACTCATAGGGTCGTGAGAGTGTGGAATGAGCTGTCAGCACAAGTATTGCATGCGAGCTTGAATTCAACATTTAAGAGAAGTTTAGATAGGTACATGGATAGTAGGGATATGGAGGGCTATGGTCCCAGTGCAGGTCAATGGAAGTAGGCAGTTTAAGTGGTTTTGGCATAGACTAGATGGGCTGAATGGCCTTTTGCTGTGCTGTACTTGTCTATGACTCTAAGAGGGGGTGGGTGTGCAACTTTTGTTAAAAGGGGTTTACAATATAGAGAAATAAAGAAAGGGGAAGAACCAGAGTATGTGGTAGCCGAAGTGTGGACAAAGCAAGGTGCAATTAAAATCATTAATAACTATAACCCTTATTAAAAAAATTAGAAATAAGTTTACTAGTACAAATTGGTACAAAGGGAAATACAGTATGGTGTGGTGATTTTAATGCTCACAGCACATTGTGGGGGGAGCACGATGACATTAATGGAGCAGTGACAGAAGAACTTATGGAAAAAGAAATCCTGGTATGTATAAATGATGGAAGTGGAACAAGAGTAAACTTTAATGCCAGTTCTGAATCAGCAATTGATCTAACATTAGTTACAGGACCTTCAGCAGGAAAGTGTTGATGGGAGGTTCAGAATCAGAATCAAATTTATTGCACACTGGCATGTGTCATGAAATTTGTTAACTTAGCAGCAGCAGTTCAATACAATACATTGTCGTCCTGAAAGAAACAACAATAGGCATCGATCATTACCCTGTATTATGTAGAATGTGAACAGAGATGGTAATAGATCAGGAAACTATGCTGGAATGCAGGCAATTTGAAAAGTCTGATTGGGGATAAATTTACAGAAATAAGTGATCAGGAATGACAAAATATCGAGATCAATCAGGATATGGAATTTTAGTGACAATATTGTGGAAGGGATAATGACAATGGCAACAATAAGAAATGGAATAGGGCTAAAAAGGAAATGGTACCATGGTGGACAAAAGAATGAGGGGAAGCAATAAAACTTCATAATAGAGCATTTAGAATGTTAAAGAGGACATACAATTTTCTAACATTAATTGTTATAAAAAGGTGCAAGCCGTAGTAAGAAAATCAAATTGAAAGGCAAAACAGTAATTTTGGAGTAAGTTTTGCAACTCCGTAGGAATACAAGCACCTATGAAAGAATTTGGAAAATGATAACAAGAATGAATGGGATCACCAGGGAAACCGGATATGTGATGGGGAAGAGTTGTAGTTTTGAATGTAGAGAAAACAGAAATGCTAATCCATACTTTTGTTAAAACACACTATTATGACAAAATGAGTAATGAAGGAAAAGGAGAAGCGAGGAAACATTAGTAGGGAACTAGGAAGCATTAGAGATGGATAGACCAATTCTGAGGGTATATTAAATCAAGATGGCAGCACGACGCAGCTTGCAGCAGCCACCCCAGAGCTGATATGTTATTTGTTAAGTAGGGTGCCGTGCGAAATCCTAATCTAATGAAAAACAGACGTGGGAGCACGGAGGAACATCTGGAAATCTCCGGGAAGGCCCTCTTCATTGCTGCTGCTGCTGAGAGGTCCGGGTCTCTGCTGAGAAGAACAGGCCCCCAGTCCTTGGGGTCGTGTTGCCGATGGCCATTGGCAGAAGCGTCTTAATACGCTCGGCAGAGGATGGTGCTTGGAGAAGCTGTGCCGGAGGGGATGGTCGGAGGCTCGGAGATTCAACGGACTCGGAGTCCACTGCGGTCGGGGCGCTTTCAGTGTGCGCTGTGTCTGCAAGGCTGGGTTCCAGATTCAGCTTCTGAAGGAGCATGTTGCAGCACTGAAGAAAGAACTGGATGACCTCAGGTTTATCCACGAAAATAAGGGTTTTCTGGACAGGACCTACAGTGAGGTCGTTACACCGAGGATACTGGAAGAGAGAAAGGGGGCGACAATGAGGAAGGAAAGGATGCTTGAAGTACAGGAGACCCCAGGGGATGTACCTCTTGTAAACAGGTTCACCTTCTTGGAAGCTGTCAGGACAGAAGATACTGCCAGTCTGAGAGACGGACAGGTCTGCAAGCCAAAAATTGGTGCAGAAGCAGAGCCAAGGAGTCAGACATCAGGAAGAGCCGTGGTAGTAGGGGACTCCATAGTAAGAGGTACGGAAAGGGGTTTCTGCGGCAACAGGTGAGATTTAAGGATGGTGTGTTGCCTCCCTGGTGCTAGGATCCAGGACATCACGGACCGATTGCAGGGAATCCTCAAGGGTGAAGGTGAACAGCCGGAAGTGGTAGTGCATGTCAGCACAAATGACATCAGGAAGAAGAGAAAGGACATTCTACAGCGGGACTTCAGAGAACTCGGAAGAAGGCTGAAAAGCAGGACTTCCAGAGTGGTTATCTCTGGTTTGCTTCCAGTTCCTCGTGCTGGAGAGGGCAGGAACAGGGAGATAATGGATCTGAATGTGTGGCTGAGGAACTGGTGCAGGAAGCAAGGATTTACATTCTTGGACCACTGGGATCTGTTTTGGGGTAGGGATGAATTGTACAAAAGGGACGGGTTGCACCTTAATAGGTGGGGGACCAGCATTCTGGCAGACAGGTTTGCCACTGCAACACAGATGTGTTTAAACTAAGTAGTGAGGGAGAGGGGATGAACTGGAAATATAAGGATGGAGTTAAAGGGAAACTGAAAATAAAAAAAGTTAAAAAGGACAACAGAATCAATGGAGTAGAAAGCTCAAGAAGAGATCATACAGAATGGCCAAGTGAAATAGGAATTGATATGAAAGGAGAGGGGAGTACTGAATTTAAAGTATTATATATGAATGCACAAAGTACAAGGAATAAAGTAGATGAGCTTGAGGCTCAGTTGGAAATTGGCAAGTACGATGTTATGGGAATAACTGAGACATGGCTTCAAGTGGACAGGCCCTGGGAAATGAATATTCAAGGATATATATCTTATCGAAAGGACAGACTGACTGGTGGAGGGGGTGGGGTGGCTCTGTTGGTGAGGAATGATATTCAGTCCCTTGCGAGGGGGGAAATAGAATCTGGGGATGTAGAGTCAGTATGGATAGAACTGAGACATTCTAAGTGTAGAAAGACCCTAATGGGAGTTATCTACAGGCCCCCAAACAGCAGTCTGGATGTAGGGTGTAAGTTGAATGAAGAGTTAAAATTGGCATGTCGCAAAGGTAATGATACAGTTGTCATGGGGGATTTCAACATGCAGGTAGACTGGGAGAATCAGAATGGTACTGGACCCCAAGAAAGGGGGTTTGTGGAGTGCCTCTGAGATGGATTCTTAGAACAGCTTGTACTGGAGCCTACCAGGGAGAAGGCAATTCTAGATTCAGTGTTGTGCAATGAACCAGATTTGATCAGGGACCTTGAGGTAACGGAACCATTAGGAGGTAGTGACCATAATATGATATATTTTAACCTACAATTTGAGAAGGAGAAGGGAAAATCGAATGTGTCAGTATTACAGTTGAACAAAGGGAACTATGGAGCTATCAGGGAGGAGCTGGCCAAAGTTCAATGGAACAATACCCTAGCAGGGAAGACAGTGGAACAAAAATGGCAGGTATTTCTGGGAATAATGCAGAAGGTGCAGGATCGGTTCATTCCAAAGAGGAAGAAAGATCCTAAGGGGAGAAAGGGGCAGCCGTGGCTGACGAGGGAAGTAAAGGGCAGGCAGTATAAAAATAAAAGAGAAGAAGTATAACATAGCAAAGATGAGCGGGAAACCGGAGGACTGGGAAGATTTTAAAGAGCAACAGAAGATAACAAAAAAGGCAATACGCCAAGAAAAAATGAGGTACGAAGGTAAACTAGCCAAGAATATAAAGGAGGATAGTAAAAGCTTCTTCAGGTATGTGAATAGCAAATATTAAGACCAAAATTGGGCCATTGAAGACAGAAACGGGTGAATTTATTATGGGGAACAAGGAAATGGCAGATGAGTTGAATGGGTACTTTGGATCTGTCTTCACTAGGGAAGACACAAACAATCTCCCAGATGTAATAGTGGCCAAAGGAACTAGGGTAAAGGATGAACTGAAGGAAATTTATATTAGGCAAGAAACGGTGTTGGATAGACTGTTGAGTCTGAAGGCTGATAAGTCCCCGGGACCTGATGGTCTGCATCCCAGGGTATTTAAAGAGGTGGCTCTAGAAATCGTGGATGCAATGGTAATCATTTTCCAATGTTCTATAGATTCAGGAACAGTTCCTGCTGATTGGAGGGTGGCTAATGTTGTCCCACTTTTCAAGAAAGGAGGGAGAGAGAAAACAGGGAATTATAGACCAGTTAGCCTGACGTCAATGATGGGAAAGATGCTGGAGTCAATTATAAAAGAGGAAATTACGACACATTTGGATAGCAGTAGAAGGATCAGTCCGAGTCAGCATGGATTTATGAAGGGAAAATCATGCTTGACTAATCTTCTGGAGTTTTTGAGGATGTAACTATGAAAATGGACAAGGGGGAGCCAGTGGATGTGGTGTACCTGGACTTCCAGAAAGCTTTTGATAAAGTCCCACATAGGAGATTAGTGGGCAAAATTAGGGCACATGGTATTGGGGGCAGAGTACTGACATGGATTGAAAATTGGCTGGCTGACAGGAAACAAAGAGTAGTGATTAACGGGTCCCTTTTGGAATGGCAGGCTGTGACCAGTGGGGTACCACAAGGTTCGGTGCTGGGACCGCAGCTGTTTACAATGTACATTAACGATTTAGATAAAAGGATTAAAAGTAACATTAGCAAATTTGCTGATGACACAAAGCTGGGTGGCAGTGTGAAATGTCAGGAGGATGTTATGAGAATGCAGGGTGACTTGGACAGGTTGAGTGAGTGGGCAAATGTATGGCAGATGCAGTTTAATGTGGATAAATGTGAGGTTATCCACTTTGGTGGCAAGAACAGGAAGGCAGATTACTATCTAAATGGAGTCAAGTTAGGAAAAGGGGAAGTACAATGAGATCTAGGTGTTCTTGTACATCAGTCAATGAAAGCAAGCATGCAGGTACAGCAGGCAGTGAAGAAAGCTAATGGCATGCTGGCTTTTATAACAAGAGGAATTGAGTATAGGAGTAAAGAGGTCCTTCTGCAGCTGTACAGGGCCCTGGTGAGACCCCAGCTGGAGTACTGTGTGCAGTTTTGGTCTCCAAATTTGAGGAAGGACATTCTTGCTATTGAGGGAGTGCAGCGTAGGTTCACAAAGTTAATTCCCGGAATGGCGGGACTGTCATATGTTGAAAGATTCGAGCGACTGGGCTTGTATACACTGGAATTTAGAAGGATGAGAGGGGATCTGATTGAAACATATAAGATTATTAAGGGATTGGACACACTGGAGGCAGGAAGCATGTTCCCGCTGATGGGTGAGTCCAGAACTAGAGGCCACAGTTTAAGAATATGGGGTAGGCCATTTCGAACAGAGATGCGGAAAAACTTTTTCACCCAGAGAGTGGTGGATATGTGGAATGCTCTGCTCCAGAAGGCCGTGGATGCCAAGTCTCTGGATGCATTCAAGAGAGAGTTAGACAGAGCTCTTATAGATAGCTGGGTCAAGGGTTATGGGGAGAGGGCAGGAACGGGGTACTGATTGTGTATGATCAGCCATGATCACAGTGAATGGCAGTGCTGGCTAGAAGGGCCAAATGGCCTACTCCTGTACCTACTGACTATTGTCTATTGATGGAGCTTTCATTGTGTGCTGCATCTGCAAGGCTTATTCGGGCAGCGCCGTGAAAGTCCATAGCGGGGGTATTCCCTTCTGCCGCCTACATGGGATGGCGAGTCTATCGGGACCCTGAGGACTTGTGGAAACTGTGTGGTGGTTTCTTTCGAACTTATAGTCTTTTAACATCTTTGGATTATTTTTACTGTGCCCATGGTCTGTTTTTTTTATCAATTATGCTATTGTTTGCACTTTTGTAACTATATGTTGTAACTATGTGGTTTTGTGCAGGTCTTGTAGCTTTAGTTTTTGGTCTTGTTTTGTCTGGTGAGTTTGGAGCTCCTTTCCGGGGAACACGCTAAGACGGTAGCATGATATTAATACGCAGCAGCCTCTCCGGACTCCAGATTAGGGATTGCCAAAAGTTATGTGGATTTTCTGGTGTAGTCTGTTTTGTCATGTACTTTTCGGATATCTTTCTGGAGGAACCTTGTCTCATTTTTTAACTGCATTGCATTTCTGGTTTCTAAATGACAATAAACTGAATCTGAATCTGAATCTGAAATGTGATGTTCACTATGACTGAATTGAATAGCATTCTTAGAAAGGCAAAGAAAACATCCCGTGGGAAGGATCAGAGGAGTAATGTCATCTAGTTTGCGTGAGAAAGGAAAGTAAGTTATTTTAACGTTGTTTAAACATGTATGAGGAAAACAGAAAACTTTCTAAAGCATGGAAAGAAGCAATCATAGTTCCAATACATAAACCAGGTAAAAATCCGAACAATTCAGCCAGTTATGGACCATTAATCTTAACCTCATTTACATTAAATCAAGGAAAAAATGATTGACATGTTATATTGATACAAGATGGTGTATTTTTAAATATCAGAGTGAATTTAGGAGAGGAAGAGGGACCATAGATCGTGTCTGATGTCCAGAACATGAGACGAGTTGGGCTCAATTGACAGAGAAAGTGCAGTAGCAGTCCTTTTTAATGTAGACAAAGCATCTGATATGATGCAGAAGGAAGGTTTTATCATAACAATATCTAAATTTGGTATTAGAGGTTGAATTCTAACTTAGATAAAAGATGCTTTAATTGGTAGATTTCTCATGGTGGGAATAGGGAAATCTAGGTCAAGTAAACAAATTGTGGAAAATTGAACCCATCAGGGAGTATTCTAAATGCATTATTTTTTGCTAAAATTATAAATTATATATTTTTAATATAAATAGTTTCAGCATATCGTTAGTTGTGGATGATGAAGCTATGTGGAAAAGGGGTGGGGATGTGGAATTTATAAAACAGAAACTTCAATAGGCAATAGTTAAGGTGAAAGATAAGGCATTAAAACAAGGATTCAGATTTTCAGCAGAGAAATCCAAAATAATGTTTTTCACAGAAGAGGATAAAGCTATGCTTAAGACTTAAATTTTATAGTATAGAATTAGAAACTGTGGATACCTTTAAATTCTTAGGAATTTGGTTTGATAAAAGACCCACATAGTCAAAACATATTAAAGAAATGATAACCAAAAGTAAGAAAATGATATATGTTATGAGGCATTTAATAGGAAAAATAATGGGAAGCTGATAGGAATTTCTAGAATGCTATATATATAAAAAATGCCCTGGTTCATATTTTTTACCATTATGCTGTATGTATTTCATCTTGTGCTGTTCAGTGCAAGCTGCTTGTTTTCAGCTTATGTTTGATCTTTGTTGAAGATAACAGATGACAAGACATGTCTGCCATCCAGTTAGAATGGTCGAATTGTAGGAGAGGTATCTCTGGAGCAGGACACTAAGGTTGGGCTTGGGGTTTCTTTGTGTGTGGTTCGAGAGAGAGGAAGAGAGAAGACGCTGGAGAGAAGAGGTCATGGGATTCGACCCCGAGCGAGACCATGATTCAATGAAGCCCGGTGAGATCAATTGAGGATCAATGACTTGGGGAAACCGTGAGCTCCAACTAGTGCATATTAGGCTGTTTCATTAAACTGGGCCCTTTTCTTTTCTGTTGTTCTTTGCATTATTAACCCTTTAGTCAAATTAAGAATTATAAAGCTAAATCTTTTAATTGTATGCGGTGTACTGTCTGTTATTTTGTGGCACTGATTTGTAACAGGGTAACGAATTACACAGCATCCACACAAACAGGGGTTTTGGGATGAACTCGTGCCTCAATCTCACATGTCTGGCAGGGTCAGAGATCGTCTTCCCTCGACTTCAGCAGCCAAGGAAGCCAGAGTGTTTCATATGAAACAAGACAGAAAAATAGAGAAGTGATGTTAAATCAAGATATAGTTGAACTTTATGTAAATAATTATTATTATGGATATTTACAAACATACACAGGTGCTTCAAAAATGGTAATAGTAGATTAGGGGTAGGATTCATAGTTTCTGGTTTTAACATTAAATACTGGGTGAGGAAAGATGATGATTTCTCAGTGTATACAGGTGAAATGACTGCTGGACTATTAGCTTAGCAGTGAGTGGAAGAAGTGAGACCAATGAGAGTTGTAATATTGTCTGATTCAAGCACAACAATCGGGAGTCTAAGAGATTTACATTCAGAGGCAAGACCAGACGTTATGTGTGAGATAAGTCTAAATAAGACTTGAAATGATGGGAATCTGTCTATGTCTTATGTGAATTCCAGCACACTTTGGTATTAGAGGGAATGAGCAAGCGGATAAATTAGCAAAGGAGGCAAATAGACAAGCAAAAACTGACATTCAAATAATTACAGTAAAGGAGAAATAAAAAATATTATTAAATGTGAAACCAAAGAAAATGTGGAGAAAACAATAGGATGAAGAATGAACAAAAAGACATCTTTATAATATCCTGAAAGAAGTGAGATGATCAAGGAATACAGGAAAGAGCAGGAGGGATAGGTGACAAGATAGAGACTGAGGTTTGAGCACACAGAGTTAAATAGTACATTGTTTTTAATGAAAAAACATAATAATGGGAAGTGTGATTTTTGTAATCAGCAAGAAACAGTTGAGTGGATACAGGTGAATGTTCAAGATACATCCAGGAGAGGGGTGGCTGATTTTAAAGTTTCACAGAATAAAATACAATTTAACAGCAGTATTTTGCAGAAAGTATCACAGGGTTATTGTTTTAAATATCTAAAGTTCCTTAAGAATACAGGTCTTTTTTAATAGAATTTGATACAAATATAAAGGTCTTTCCTGTGCTTGCACCATCATAAATCATTGTCTGTAAGGTGTGGCTTAAGTCATGAAGGAAAATGCTATCTAAGCAATATTTTGTGTTAATATTATACTAAAGTTTATTTCCAATTGTCTGTATGGTGTCCGACCAGCCTTGGTAACTTAATGAATTCTGATATTAAACTTCTTGCATACTTTAAAACTTTGCTTACTTGTGCTGCGTATAACATTGGAAATTCTTCATGTCAGTCTAGCTTCATATATTCCTAATTTCTTTTGAATGCATAACTTGGTAAGTTTGCTACATTTAAGTACATATGGTATGTTTGTTCTGGTTCAGCCTCGGTTTTATTTAATTGTCTGTGTGCGTGCGGTCCAGTAAAGCACCCAGAGCTTGGAGGCTTTATCTTGACTTTTCTGTTCCTTTGAGTGGAGTATGGATTACTGCTGAATTGTGCACTTTCTACTTCACAAACAAGGAGAGCAGTACAATCCTAACTGTTCTATTATTCCTACTACGACTAGCATGTACTTCCTTAGAAGGTTGGCGTCATTCAATGTCTGCAGTGAGATGCTGAAGATGTTCTATAGGTCAGTTGTTGAGAGCGCCCTCTTCTTTGTGGTGGCGTGTTGGGGAGGAAGCATTAAGAAGAAGGACGCCTCACGTCTTAATAAGCTGGTTAAGAAGGCGGGCTCTGTCGTGGGCAAAGTACTGGAGAGTTTAACATCGGTAGCTGAGCGAAGGGCGCTGAGTAGGCTACGGTCAATTATGGAAAACCCTGAACATCCTCTACATAGCACCATCCAGAGACAGAGAAGCAGTTTCAGCGACAGGTTACTATCGATGCAATGCTCCTCAGACAGGATGAAGAGGTCAATACTCCCCAATGCCATTAGGCTTTACAATTCAACTGCCAGGAATTAAGAACTTTTTATTAATGCTTTTTGAGTAGTGATTTAGATGCATATCATATTATTACTGAGTGAAGTTTGTATGTAATTAGTTTTTTTGCTACAACAAGTGTATGGGACATTGGAAAAAATGTTGAATTTCCCCATGGGGATGAATAAAGTATCTATCTATCTATCTATCTATCTATGAAGCACAAGTAGTAATTCTGAGATTATTACCTCTGAGGTAAAAACCTTTTCATTGATCTCCTCGCTCTCTAAATTTAGCTTGTAGGATGTCATCCTATGTTTTTCCCAAATTGTTGGCACCTATTTGCACCACAACAAATGCCTGCTCACCATTCTTTTGTAGAATGCCCTGCAGCTGTTCTGAGACACCCTGACCCATGCACTTGGGAGACAATATACCAAACGGGAATGTTGTTTCCGGCCACAGAAGTTCCTGTCTATTTCCCTACCATTAATCCTCTACCACTGTAGTTCTGCCACTTTTTTTTACTGCTGTCCACTGCAGCAGAGGTACCATGACATTGGCTACTTTTGCCTTCCCCTGGTGGGCCACCTCCCACAAACATACACAAAGCAGTAAATCTGTTTTGGAGGAAGATGGTCTACCTTCCTGATACTGCTCTGCCCTTTAGTCACTGTAATGCCCTGGTTCATATTTTTACTGTTATGCTGTATGTATTTCATTTTGTCAGCTCTGTACAAGCAGTCTGTTCTGTTTTCATGCTTGTTTGGGTTACTGTTGAAGATAAGAGATGAGGAGAAATGTCTGCCATAATATTAGGATGGTTGGATTAAGGGGAGGTTTCTCTGGTGAGGTTAAAGGATAGGGTCTTTTAAGACACTTTTGGATAGGTACATGGAGCACTAAGGATAGACTTGGAGCTTTTGTCCAAGAGGAGATGAAGAGAGAAGACACTGGGAGAACCAGTCGTAGCATACACGTTGCACAGGAGAGATATAATCTGGGTCTGAGCTCACCAACCAGGACCAAAAAAACTTTGAGGAAAAAATTAAGAACCTGCCCTCACCATACTTTACTATTTCTTGCCCTCCTCCCTACAAACCCATTGTGTATTTAATATTTCAATAATATTTGAGTAATCTCGTACATATATTGGTTGATTAAGCATTCTTCTCATTGAAATAATTAATTACATAATATATGTAAAAATATGTTGATTGCAACCACATGATACGTGAACACCTCAACTAAAGATGAAGCCAGACCCACATTCCCAGGCTCCCGTGTCTTTCTTTGAATTAGTTTAATGGTTTGAAGTTACAAAGTATAACACTGGCAATAAGGTATTTATAAAACAAACCCAATACAGCTAACAACCTGCTAAAGTGCAGCGAGCATTCGAAATAAAGTAAAATGCAGCAAGATCAACATCTAAACAGAGTAGCAAGTGTTCTTCAGAAGGGAAGACATCATCGAGTTTTATGTCCATAAGGCCATAAGATATAGGCGCAGAATTAGGGCATTTGGCCCATTGAGTCTGCTCTGCCATTTCATCATGGCTGATCCAATTTTCCTCTCAGCCCCAGTCACCTGCCTTCTCCCCTTACCCCTTCATGCTCTTACCAATCAAGAATCTATCAACTTCTGTCTTAAATATAAAGACTTGGCCTCCACAACTGCCTATGGAATTCCGAAGAATTCCACAAACTCACCACTCTCTGGTTAAAGAAATTCCTCTTCAACTCTGTTCTGAAAGAATGCCCCTCTATTCTGAGCCTGTGTCCTCTAGTCCAGACTCTCCCACCATAGGAAACATCCTCTCCACATGCACTCTATCAAGGCCTTACACCATTAAATAGGTTTCAATAAGGTCGCCCCTCATTCTTCTGAATTCTAGGGAATAACGACACAGAGACAACAAAAGCTCTTCATATGCCATTTAATCCTGGAATCATTTCCATGAAACTCCTTTGAACTTTCTCCAGTTTCAGCATATCCTTTCTAACATAAGGAGCCCAAAATTGCTCACAATGCTACAAGTTAGAAACATAGAAAACCTACAGCACAATACAGGCCCTTTGGCCCAAAAAGATGTGCCGAACATGTCCTTACCTTAGAAATTACCTAGGGTTACCCATAGCCCTCTATTTTTCTAAGCTCCATGTACCTATCCAAAAGTCTCTTAAAAGACTCTATCGTATCCGCCTTCTCCACCGTTGCCGGCAGCCCATTCCACGAACTCACCACTCTCTGCATAAAAAACTTAGGATGAGGAGGAAGTAAAGATGTGTTGGTGGTAAAATCCCATTGAAGACATGAAAGTCGCAGAGAATGATGGGCTGGATGCGGAGACAATAAACATCAAGAATGAGATGAAGAGTCCTTGAAAGTGAGTCCATAGGTTTAGGAAACAGTTCAGTGATGGGCCAAGTGAAGTTGAGTGAAGTTATCCCCACTGGTTCAAGACCCTGATGATTGATGGGTAATAACTATTCCTGAACCCGGTGGTGTGAGTCCTTGTTGTTTAGTGGCACTGAGGACAAGGGGAACTCTATCTCTTTTAAGGTGGTGCGAGATGGGGTGAGCATGGATGTCCAGGAAATGGAGGAGATGTGGGTGAGACCAGCATCAATGATGGAGGAAGGGGAACACCATTCTTTGAAGGAGAACGCCTCTGCTATCCTGGAAAGGAAAGCTTCACCCTGGGAACAGATGTGGCAGAAATTAAGGAACTGAGAAAAGGAAATAGCAATTTTTATAGGAGACAGGGCGGGAAGAGGTGGGAAGTTAGCTGCGGGAATCAGTAGGTTTGTAAAAGAGATCAGTTGACAGTTTATCCGGGTGGGGGGGGGGGGGGTTAGAGGGGGAGTCAGAAATGGACCAAATGAATTTAAAGGCTGGGTGGAAGTTGGAGACAAAGTTGATAAAATTGATTAGCTCAGCATGGGTGCATGAAGCAGCACCAACGCAATCAATGTATTCCAGGAAGAGCTGTGGAGCATTACTAGGGAAGGCATGGAACAAAGACTGTTTCAGGTAATCAACAAAAAGGCAGGTACAGGTGGTGCACATGCAGGTGCCCATGGCTAACCTTGAGCTTGGAGAAAGTGTTCAGAGCCAAAGGAGAAATTGTTGAGGGTCAGTTCTGCCAGACAGAAAGGTGGTGGAGGGGAGCTGATTGGGTGCTTTAATGAGAAAGAAGCAGAGAGCTTTAAGGCCTTCTTGATGGGGAAAAGATGTGAAGATCCATGGTGAAAATGAGATAGTCAGGGCTTGGGAATTGAAAGTTGTTGATGAGATTGAGAGCATGTGTAGTGTCATTGATTCAAACATAGAAAACCTACAGCACAATACAGGCCCTTCAGCCCACAATGCTGTGCTGACTCACTTTAGAAATTACCCAGTGTTACCCATAGCCCTCTATTTTTCTGAGCTTCATGTGCCTATCCAGAAGTCTCTTAAAAGACCTTATCGTATCCACCTCCACCACCATTGCTGGCAGCCCATTCCATGCACTCATCACTCTCTGTGTAAAAAAATTATCCCTGGCATCTCCTCTGTACCTACTTCCAAGCATTTTAAAACTGTGCCCTCTCGAGTTAGCCATTTCAACCCTGGGAAAAAGCCTCTGACTGTCCACATAATCAATGCCTCTCATCATCTTATACACCTCTATCAGGTCACCTCTCATCCTCCGTTGCTCCAAGGAGAAAAGGCCAAGTTCACTCAACCTGTTTTCGCAAGGCATGCTCCCCAATCCAGGCAACATCCTTGTAAATCTCCTTTGCATCCTTTCTATGGCTTCCACATCCTTCCTGTAGTGAGGCGACCAGAACTGAGCACAGTACTCCAAGTGGGGTTTGGCCAGGGTCCTATATAGCTGCAACATTACCTCTTGGCTCCTAAATTCCTGTATGCCTCCTTAACCACAGAGTCAACCTGCGCAGCGGCTTTGAGCGTCCTATGGACTCGGACCCCAAGGTCCCTCTGATCCTCCACACTGCCAAGAGCCTTACCATTAATACTATAACTGGTAAGTTAGGCCTCACCAGTGCTTTATAAAGTCTCAACATTATATCCTTGCTTTCATATTCTCGTCCTCTTGAAATGAATGCTAACAAAGCATTTGCCTTCCTCTCCACAGACTCAATCTGCAAATTGACCTTTAGGGAATCCTGCACAAGGACTGCCAAGTCCCTTTGCACCTCAGTTTTTTGTATTTTTTCTCCATTTAGAAAATAGTCAACCTTTTCATTTCTTCTACCAAACTGCATGATCATACACTTCCCAACACTGTATTCCATCTGCCATTTCTTTGCCCATTCTCCTAATCTAAGTACTTCTAGAAACATAGAAAACCTACAGCACAATACAGGCCCTTCAGCCCACAATGCTGTGCCAAACATGTACTTTCTTTAGAAATTACCTAGGGTTACCCATAACCCTCTATTTTTCTAAGCTCCAAGTACCTATCCAGGAGTCTTGTAAAAGACCCTGTTGTATCCGCCTCCACCATGGTTGCCGGCAGCCCATCCCACGCACTCACCACTCCCTGCATAAAGAACTTACCCCTGACATCTCCTCTGTACCTACTTTCAAGCACCTTAAAACTTCTGTAGCCTCTCTACTTCTTCAAAACTACCTTCCCCTCCACCTATCTTCATATCATCTGCAAACTTTGGAACAAAGCCATCAATTCCATCATCTAAATCATTGACATATAACGTAAAAAGAATCAGTCCCAACACAGACCCCTGTGGAACACCACTAGTCACTGGCAGCCAAACAAAAAAGACTCCCTTTATTCCAGCTCTTCGCTTCCTGCCAAACAACCACGGCTTTATCCATGCTAGAATCTTTACTGTAATACCACGGGCTCGTAGCTTGTTAAGCAGCCTCATGTGTGGCAAATTGTCAAAGGCCTCTGAAAATCCAAGTGCATGACCAATTCTCCTTTGTCTGCTTGTTATTTCTTCAAAGAATTCCAACAGATTTGTCAGACAAGATTTTCTCTTGAGAAAACCATGATGAGAATGGCCTGTTTTATCATGTGTCTCCAGGATAACCAACGAAGAAGTTCTACAGAGAACGAAAACAAGACGTGCATTACTTTAAAAAAAAATCAGAAATCAGCAATCAAAGTTCTTTGGACTCATCATGTGAAGAGAGACATTAGAACATTTAGTTACAGCTGGAAAGCTGGAAGGAAAAAGAAGCAGAGGTCGACAGAGAATGAAAATGAGAGATGGATTAACATCATGGTTAGAAACAGGGGAGGCAACAACTACAATTCGGAGGGTCAGGGACCATGATGGATGGAGAGACATGATTGCCCATGCCGAATGGCAAGGCACCTGAACTGCCTCCAAGTCCGCTGAGACCTCGTCCTTAATAATCGACTCCAACATCTTCGCAATCACTGAGGTCAGACTAACTGGCCTATGGTTTCCTTTCTTCTGCCTCTCTCCCTTCTTGAAGAGTGGAGTGTCATTTGTGATTTCCCAGTCTTCTAGAACCATTTCAGAATCAAGTGATTCATGAAAGGTTATTACTAATGCCTCCATGATTCTGCAGCCACCTCTTTCAGAGCCCTGGGGTAACACCATTTTGTCCAAGTGACCTATCTACCTTCAGACCTTCTTCTAGTTAAGATAACTTCACACACTTCATGATCACGGACACCTGAAACTTCTACCTTACTACTAGTGTCGTCCAGAGTGAAGACTGATGCAAAATATTTATTCCGTTCGTCTGCCATTTTGTCGTCCTCCATTATTACTTCTCCAGCATAATTTTCCAAAGGTCCAATATCCACTCTTGCCTCTCTTTTACACTTTATGTTTCTGAAGAAACTTTTTGTAACCACTTTAATATTTAGTATCCTCTTTACTGGCTAGCTTACTTTCGTATTCCATCTTTACATTTGATAAGGTACCCCATGCAAGGCTTTTTGAGAAAGTAAGGAGGCATGGGATCCAAGGGGATGGTGCTTTGTGGATCCAGAGCTGGCTTTCCCACAAAAGGCAAAGATGGTTGTAGACAGGTCATAATCTGCATGGAGGCTGGTGACCAGTGGTGTGCCTCAGGGATCTGTTCTGGGACACCTACTCTTTGTGATTTTTATAAATGACCTGGATGAGGAAGTGGAGGGTTGGGTTAGTAAATTTGCTGATGACACAAAGGTTGTGTGTGTTGTGGATAGTGTGGAGGGCTGTCAGAGGTCACAACAGGACATTGATAGGATGCAAAACTGGGCTGAGAAGTGGAAGATGGAGTTCAACCCAGATAAGTGTGAAGTGGTTCATTTTGGTAGGTCAAATATGATGGCCGGATATAGTATTAATGGTAAGACTCTTGGCAGTGTGGAGGATCAGAGGGATCTTGGGGTCTGAGTCCATAGGACACTCAAAGCTGCTACACAGGTTGACTCTGTGGATAAGAAGGCATACGGTGTATTGGCCTTCATCAATCGGGGGATTGAGTTTAAGAACTGAGAGGTAATGTTGCAGCTATGTAGGATCCTGGTCAGACCCCACTTGGAGTACTGTGCTCAATTTTGGTCACCTCACTATAGGAAGGATGTGGAAACCATAGAAAGGGTGCAGAGATTTACAAGGATGTTGCCTGGATTGGAGAGCATGCCTTGTAAGAATAGGTTGAATGAACTTGGGCCTTTTCTCCTTGAAGCGATGGAGGATGAGAGGTGACTTGATAGAGGTGTATCAGATGATGAGAGGCATTGATCATGTGGATAGTCAGAGGCTTTTCCCCAGAGCTGAATTTGCTAGCACAAGAGGGCACAGTTTTAAGATGTTTGGAAGTAGGTACAGAGGAGATGTCAGGGATACGTTTTTTTACTCAGAGAGTGGTGAGTGCATGGAATGGGCTGGCAGCGGTGGTGGAGGTGGAAACGATAGGGTCTTTTAAGAGACTCCTGGATGGCTACATGGAGCTTAGAAAAATAGAGGGCTATGGGTAAAGCCTTGGTAGTTCTAAGGTAGGGACATGTTCAGCACAGCTTTGTGGGCCTAAGGGCCTGTATTGTGCTCTATGTTTTCTATGTTTTCCTTCTTAATGACTTTTTTGGTTGCCTTCTGTAGGTCTATAAAAGCTTCCCAATCCTCTATCTTCCTACTAATTTTAGCTTTATTATAACCCCTCTCTTTGGCTTTTATGTTGGATTTGATTTCTCTTGGTAGTCACAGTTGTGTCATCTTTTCTTTATAGTATTCCTCTTTGGAATATATATATATCCTGTTCCTTCCGACTTGCTTGCAGAAATTCCAGCTATTCCAGTCAATTCAGGCCAACTCTTCTCTCATGCCTCTATAATTCCCTTTACTCCACTGTAATACTGATACATCTGACTTTAGCTTCTCCTTCTCAAACTTCAGGGTGAATTTGAGATCACTCATATTATGATCACTTTCCCCTCAGCGTTCTTTTACCTTAAGCTCTCTAATCAATTCTTGTCACAACACCCAGTTCTGAATAGCTGATACCATAATGGGCTCAACCATGAGCTGCTCCAAATATCCATCTCGCAGGCACTCTAGCAATTCCCCCTCCTGGAATCCAGCACCAACCTAGTTTTCCCAATCTACCTGTATGTTGAAATCCCCCATGATTATTGTAACATTGCACTTTTGGCTTGCATTTTCTATCTCCCATTGTAATTTGAAGGCTAGATCCTTACTGCTGCTTGGGGGTCTGTATACAACTCCCATCAGAGTCTTTGTATCCTTGCAGTTCTTCAGCTCTACCCACAATCATTGAACACCTTCTGACCCTGTGTCACCTCTGTCTTTAAAAAAAAAACACGTGAACAGAAGAATACAGGGTTCATAAAGAGTGATTACCGGGTGATAATAAGCATTAAAAAAAAATCAGAAATGGCTGGCTGCAACAAAACTTGAAGTGGTAATTGGTTCATGTATATTGAGCTATTGGAACAGCACTTTAAAGCAAATGAAATAGCAAATGAGAAATGAGTGCCAATTTTGCTAAGTTTATCAGGTGTAAAGACATACAGTTTGCTTCAAAGTTTAACTGCTCCAACCAAACCATCAGAAATTAGCTTAACTATTGTAAAAGCGATACAGTGAAACCATTGTTGTTTGCAGAATGCTTCAGGTTTCAGAAGTGGAATCCAAAACCAGGTGAGTCTGTTTCAGTGTACCTGGCTGAACTGCAGAGGTTGTCAGAGCATTGCCAGTTTGGTAATTGGCCTAACGATACCCTAAGAGATCATTTAGTTTGCGGAATCTTAAAAAAGCATTCAAAAATTGCTCCTAACTGAAGCACAACTTACATTCAAATGAACAGTGGAACTCAGTTTCAGTAGAAACAGCAGACAGAAACACAATTGAGTTGCAGTCAGGAATGAAAGTGAGTGTGAATAAAATTGCTACATCTAAACAGAAATGAGCCTATCCAAACAAATAGTGTTATCATTGTGGCAGGGGCTCACATACACCAAACAAATGTAGGCTTAAAGGCAAAACTTGTAGAAAATTCAACAAAGTAGGACACAAACAGTGAGCAGGTCAGGAAGACAAAGCAAAATGGATTGATCAGGGAAGAGAAAAAAGCTAATAAGTCAAGCTGCAGTTTCAAAAAGAGCACCAATCTATATACTGTTGATGAAATATCTGATAAATATGAGAATGACAGTAGCCTTGAGATTGTGTTAAAATTAACAATAGACTAGCAATATGGCTTACATCAGAAGTGAATGACAAATTAATTAAAATGGAATTGGCTCAGCATGTTCCGTCGTTCCACAAAGTGAGTTTGAACGGCACTACAAAGATACCAAACTGAAGCCTGCAGATATCCAACTAAGAACTTGTACTGGTGAAAAGATAACTCCTGTGGGAATGACATCCATAACAGTGAAATACAAAAACTAACAAGCCACATTGAGCTTGTATGTGGTAAAATCAAAAAGACCAGTGTTGTGGGAGGCATGATTGCAGAGACAATTACAACTTGAATGGAGATTCCTCCACAATTTGCATGTGACATCCCCTGCTATGAAGCTACTTGAAGATAAGAAAGACACTGGATGATGCCACAACTGTCTCCATGCTGAACACCATAAACCATCACCCAACAGAGGACAAACAGGTGTTGGTGCCAACCTCTGTGCCCCTGGTTGGAAAGCTTATTGGACCAAGGAAGGACCATGCTGCTCAAGGAATCATGAAAGTGTCAAAAGCAGTAGTCTGGCTATAACAATTTTGTAAGCAACGTTTCCGAGAAAGCTTTTAATATGTTAATCAGAATCAGATTTATTATAACTGGCATATGATATGAAATGTGTTAAATTCGCAGCAGCAATTCAATACAATACATAATATAGAAGAGAAAAATATAAAATAAAATAAATAAATTGCAGCATACATATATCGAATAGATTAAAATGTGCAAAAAACAGAAACACTGCATATTAAAAAAAGTGAGGTAGCATCCAAGAGTTCAATGCCCACTTAGGAATCGGATGGTAGAGAGGAAGAAGTTGTTCCTGAATCGCTGAGTGTGTGCCTTCAGGCTTCTGTACCTCCTACCTGATGGTAATAGTGAGAAAAGGGCATGCCCTGGGTGTTGGAGGTCCTTAATAATGGACAGTGCCTTTCTGAGAAACTGCTCCCTGAAAATGTCTTGGGTACTTTGTAGGCTGGTGCCCAAGATGGAGCTGACTAGATTTACAACCTTCTGCAGCTTCTTTCAGTCCTGTGCAGTAGCCCCCTCCATACCAGACAGTGATGCAGCCTGTCAGAATGCTCTCCATGGTACATCTATAGAAGCTTTTGAGTGTATTTGTTGACATGCCAAATCTCTTCAAACTCCAAATGAAATATAGCCACTGTCTTGCCTTCTTCATAACTACATTGATATGTTGGGACCAGGTTGGATTCTCAGAGGTCTTGAAACCCAGGAACTTGAAATTGCTCACTCTTTCCACTTCAGATCCCTCTATGAGGATTGGTATGTGTTCCTTCATCTTACCCTTCCTGAAGTCCACAATCAGCTCTTCCGTCTTACTGACGTGGAGTGCCAGGTTGTTGCTGCCTAACCATTCCACTGGTTGACATATCTCACTTCTGTACACCCTCTTGTCACCACCTGAGATTCTACCAACAATGGTTGTATCGTAAACAAATTTATAGATGATACTTGAGGTATGCTTAGCCACACAGTCATGCGCATATAGAGAATAGAACAGTGGGCTAAGCACACACCCCTGAGGTGCACCAGTGTTGATCGTCAGCGAGGAGGATATGTTATCACCAATCCGCACAGATTGTGGTTTTCCAGTTAGGAAGTCAAGGATCCAATTGCAGAGCGAGGAGCAGAGGCCCAGATTCTTCAATTTCTCAATCAGGATTGTGGAATGATGGTATTAAATGCTGAGCTATAGTTGATGAACAGCATCTTGAACTAGGTGTTTGTGTTGTCCAGGTCGTCTAAAGCCATGTGAAGAGCCATTAAGATTGAGTCCGTCATTGAGCTATTGTGGCAATAGGTAAATTGCAATGGATCCAGATCCTTGCTGAGGCAGGAGTTCAGTCTACTCATGGCCAATCTCTCAAAGCATTTCATCACTGTCGATGTAAGTGCTACCGGGCAATAATAATTAAGGCAGCTCACATTATTCTTCTTAGGTGCTGGTATAACTGTGCCTTTTTGAAGCAAATGGGATCTTCTGCCCATAGCAGCGAGAGGTTGAAAATGTCCTTGAATACTCCCGCTAGCTGGTTGGCACAGGTTTTCAGAGCCTTACCAGGTACTCCATCGGGACCTTCTGCCTTGTGAGGGTTCACTCTCTTTAAAGACAGCCTAACATTGGCCTCTGAGACAGAGATCACAGGGTCATCAGGTGCAGCAGGGATCTTCACAACTAGTTGTGTTCTCCCTTTCAAAGTGTGCATAGAAGGCGTTGAGGTCATCTGGTAGTAAAGCATTACTGCCATTCATACTATTGGATTTCGCTTTGTAGGAAGTAATGTCTAGCAGTCCCTGCCAGAGTTTCCATGCATCCAATGTCACCTCCAACCTCATTTGAAATTGTCTCTTTACCCTTGAAATAGCCCTCCACAAATCATACCTGGTTTTTTGGTACAGGCCTGGGTCGTCAGACATGAATACCATAGATCTATCCTTCATCCAACGACGTACTTCATGGTTCATCACAGCTTTTGGTTTGGGAATGTACAGTAAGTCCTTATAGGCACACACTCATCCACACAGGTTTTAATGAAGTTGGTAACAACTGCAGCATACTCATCCAGGTTCGAAGATGAATCCCTGAATACAGTCCAGTCCACCAATTCAAAGCATTCCTGTAGGTGCTCCTGTGCTTCCCTTGTCCAAACCTTCTTGGTCCTCACTACTGGTGCTGCAGTCTTCAGTCTCTGCCTATACTCAGGGAGTAGAAGTACAGTCAGGTGATCAGACTTCCCGAAGTTAGGGTGTGGAATAGCACGGTAGGCATTCTTGATGGTGGTGTAGCAATGGTCCAGAGTGTTGTTTCTTCTGGTTTTGCAAGTGGTCTGTTGATGGTAATTGCTTAGTGATTTTTTTTTCAGGCTGGCCTGGTTAAAATCTCCCAAATTCATGGTGAAGGTGTTAGGGTGCACTGTTCCGTGATCCTGGAGAACTCCCGTGATAGGTAAAAAGGACAGCACTTTACTGCTAGATATTTCAGATCCAGTGAGCAGAATTGGGACAGCACTGATATGTTGGTGCAACAAGAAGAGTTGATCATGAGGCATAGTCCTCCAACTCTGCTTTTGAGAGACTTATAGATCTATCTTGATGGTGTATAGTAAACCTGTCAATCTGAATCACTGCATCCAGTATGGAAGGGGTTAACCTGGATTCCATGAAACATACGACACACACAGTCCTAATGTCCCTCTGATTCAGCACACTAGCTCTGAGACCATAGATTTTATTCACCAGAGACTGCACGTTTGCCAGCAAGATAGTCAGTGTAGGGAGTTTAATACCCTGTTTCCTTAAATGGACTTCTAACCTCGCTCAGTACCCATGCTTCCTCCGTGATATCCTTCGTAGGCAATTACGACCACAATCGGTGTTGTTTCCATCAGTTTTAAGCAGCAATCGTTCATTTAAATGCATTAAGACATCTTTGTTGACTATACTGACCTTGGAAGCAGTTGTGCTTTTTCGCTGCATCAGGCTGAAACGGGAATATTTAATTGTATCCATTGAGAGTACTGCTACTCGAGTCACACCTAGGTGCCCCAGACAGTTAAAATGTGTTGCAAAATGTGGAAGATTTCAAGGACCCTCAGGAAAGTTGCAACCATTCGGCTTTTGCGAGTATAAAGAAACAGAATCTACTCTGCGTGCATTAGATAGATAGATAGATAGATAGATAGATAGATAGATACTTTATTCATCCCCATGGGGAAATTCAACTTTTTTTCCAATGTCCCATACACTTGTTGTAGCAAAACTAATTACATACAATACTTAACTCAGTAAAAAATATGATATGCATCTAAATCACTATCTCAAAAAGCATTAATAATAGCTTTTAAAAAGTTCTTAAGTCCTGGCGGTAGAATTGTAAAGCCTAATGGCATTGGGGAGTATTGACCTCTTCATCCTGTCTGAGGAGCATTGCATCGATAGTAACCTGTCGCTGAAACTGCTTCTCTGTCTCTGGATGGTGCTATGTAGAGGATGTTCAGAGTTATCCATAATTGACCGTAGCCTACTCAGCGCCCTTCGCTCAGCTACCGATGCATGAACTTCAAGTGGAAGACAAAGCTGCCTGTAAAAGTACATGCAAAGACCAAAGCCCAGCTGGAAGAATGGAAGGCGAGAAAGGAAGTAGTCAATGGGAATACCAAAACAGAGGATTCGTCAGTTGGTGCTATGGATGAGGCAAGGTCAGATCATAAAGGGAGCAATAGAAGGATTAATAAGAGAATACTTCGGTGAACTAAATGGACCTTCACAAGATCAACATGCACAAACTAGAAGAAAAAAGTGGCAGGAGATGAAGAGAAACAATGTGAACAATAAAGAGAATGGTGTGAAAGAGAGAAGGAACATGAGAAAGAAAAAGAATGGGATTGAAGTATATCCAGAGAAAGGAAAGAAGAAATGTGTCTAGAGCTATCAGAACCATGGAGGAGGCTCCTCAAACAAGAACGTCAATGTTTCACTCTTGGACAAACAGTCCTTTTGAGGGACTACAGTGGTAATCAAAAATGGGTACTTGAAAAGATTAAGGACAGAAATGGGCCACTCTTCCACATAGTGGAGATTGCACCTGATATCATCTGGAGACAACATATATATGTATCAGTTGAGGAGAGCAGAGTCCATTGATAGAGAAGGAAGTTGGCTACTGCTATCAGAGCCATTTCCTGCAGTCCTAAAAATCCTACAACCACCACCAAGGAGGCCCCAGAACCCAAGATTGTTTCACAGCACGTCTCACCTGCCAAGCAGAGTGACCCCCTCCCACCCCTCATCAGGAAAGATGTTATCCCACAAGAGTAAGAAATCCTCCACAATGTTTAAGTCTTTAGCCCTGAATGGGACAATTTAAAATTTACTATGCTGTGGATGTCTGTATCTAGTAGTTATATTGATATATATATATAAAGTATTAACATCGTTCTCCTTGGAAGTTTTCATGTTTCATTGTTTTACAACATTGAATCACAAGGGATTTAATCTAGACACTGATCAAAAGAAAAAGATTTTTCATGTCAAAGTGAAAACAGATTTATAGAAAGCAATCTAAATTAATTATAAATGTAAAACACAAAATACTTGATCATATAAGTATTCACCCACTTCAATTCAGTGTTTAATAGATGCAATTTTGGCATCAATTACAGCCTTGAGTCTGTGTGAATGGATATCTGCACATCTGCTTTGCACATCTGGACTCTGCAATTTTTTCCCCATTCTTGTTTACCAAACTGCACAAGCCCTGTCAGATTGCATGGAGATCATGAATGAACAGCCCTTTTCAAATCCAGCCGCAAATTCGCAATTGGATTGATGTCTGGACTCTGACCCGGCCACTCCAGGACAATAATTTTGTTGGTTTTAAACTATTCCTATGTAGCTTTGGCTTTATGCTGGGGTCATTGTCTTGCTGGAAAACAAATCTTCTCCCAAGTTGCAGTTTTCTTGCAGACTGCATCAGGTTTTCCTCCAGAATGCATGGTCATCCATTGTTTAAGGATGGTTTGCTCTAAGCAGGTACAGCTGTGCTGTCTTCTTGAGATTGCTTGATGATTGACTTAACCGTACTCCAGGGGATATTCAGTGACTTAGAAATCTCCTTGTATCCATCTCCTGATTATTCAATAATCTTTTTGCAGGGTTGCTTGGAGTGTTCTTTTGTCTCCATGGTGTAGCTTTTGCCAGGATACTGACTCACCAGCAGATGGACCTTCCAGATGCAGGTGTATTTTTACTACAATCAATTGAAACAGATTGACTGCACACAGGTCTACAAAAACAGATCTTCATTTGACTAATTATGTGACCAATTGGCTGTACCATTGATGATTTTGTGTGTCATATTAAAGCAGGGGTGAATACTTATACAATCAATTATTTTGTGTTTTATGTTTGTAATTAATTTAAATCACTTTGTAGAGATCTATTTTCACTTTGACATAAGTCTTTTTCTGTCAATCAATATAAAAAAACAAACATTGTGATTCAATGTTGTAAAACAATAAAACATGAAAACTTTCAAAGGGGGTAAATACTTTTATAGGCACTGTACATATATATATGTTGAGATACATTCTCTGTTGAGTTGGAGCAGGGAGGAGTGTTGTGTATTTAATACAATAATAATTTGAGTAATCTTGTATTATGCATCCTTATTTGTTTAAATAATTACAGGCTATATGTAAAAAATACATTAATTGTATATGTCATCACGCTACCGTATGATACATACACGCCTCGCTTAAAGTAAAGAAACAGCCTGACCTACATATCCAGTTTAATGTTTTGAAATAATAAAACATAAAAAATAATTTATTCACCAAAGCCCAACTTGTACAACAAACAGCACTTTGACAAGACAGGAACCGTTCTCAAAATGGCTGCTCCCATACAATCAACCTGCTTGCTCCCAACTTCTTTTTTTAATCAGCTGCTGTTAATTAGCCTCTGACATCTGATCTGTTGGCACTTTTAGATGAGAGATAGCAAGGGTTCAGGATCAGCATGTTCCAGTAAAGGTGAAAAACAAAGTTGGCAAGATATAGGAACCTTGGTTGACAAAAATTATTAAAGTTTTGATCAGTAAAAAATTGAAATCACATGACAGGTGTTGACAACCACAATCATGTGAGTCCCTTGCTGATGATAAGAGGGTACTTGAGTACTTATTGGGGGCACAAAATTTTTATGAAATAATCTTGGCAAATAAGATTCAGGATGATAATAAGTGTAGCCAGGGAAAGAGTGGCTCCCCTATGGGACCAACAGGGTAAGTTATGTGTAGAGCTAAGGGTGAGTGGGCATGATCATAACTGAATATTTCTCATCTATATTCACCAAGAAGGGCATGGATAATGACTCAGTGCAATACAATGATAGTTTGGAACATTATTCTTAAGAAATACCTTGGAACTCACAAGGGTGGATTATTCCCCAGGGCTGTATGAGATCTATCCCAGAATGGTATGGGGAAACTAGTAATCATCTTGTCAGCCAAGACAAGGTACCAGAAGGCTAGATGATTGTTAATGTTGTTCCCTTAACCAAGAAGAGTAGCAAGAATAAGCCAGGTAACTACTGGTTGGTGAGCCACGCATCAGAGGTAGAGAAATTACTGGACAAAATTGGAGGATGTATGTACGTTTACAAATGCAGGATCTGATTGGGGATGGTCAATGTGGCTTTGTGTATTTCACTAATTTGATTGAAGATCTTGAGGATATAACCAAGGAGATTGACAAAGACAGGGTAGAAGAAGCTGTTTAGATGAGCCTTAGTAAAGTATTTGACAAGATCCCTCATAGTTAACAGTTGAGAAGATTAGAGGCTGAAGGATGCTTTCTGATTGGAAATCTGTTCCCAGTCATATACCACAGGGAATGGTGCTGAAAGATTTGCCGTTCATGATAGAATCAAACTCAGGTTCATATACGTATCTTATATGATGTGAACTTTGTTGTTTTGCAGCAACTGTACAATACAAAGACATAAAATTACTATAAGTAAATGGTGTAACTTAATATGTATGTATGATTGGTAAGGTTATACTGTAGATGACATGAAAACTAGTCATGTTGTAGATAGTGAGGAATGTTGTCTCAGATTATAGCAGGATATAACTGAAATAGAAAATTAGACAACATATTGACAAATGGGATTTAATCCCAAGAAATGCAAATTGATGCATTTTGGAAAGTCAAATACAGTCAAGGGCACTAAGAAATGCTCATGAACATAGATATCTGGGAATTGAAAACCATAGTTTTCTGAAAATGTGAACACAGTTCAACAGATTGATGAAGAAGGACTCTGGCATGCTTGCCTTCAAGGATCAGGGCACAAAATAAAAGGGCTAAGATATCTTGTTGCAATTTTACAAAACCCTTGCCAGTCCACAATTGGAGTGCCGTCTGCGGTTCTAATTGTCACAATATAGGAAAGAAGTGATTGCTTTGGAGAGTGTGCAGAGGAGGATCACCAGGACAGGAAAAACCAATCAACAGAAGATGCAATAGCCACTGCTCTACATAACGTCCTTACACACCTGGAGAAGAAGAATGCTTATGTGTGAATGCCTTTTTTGGACTAGTTCAGTATGCAACACCATAGTTCCATCCAAGCTCGATAAGAAGCTCAGAGACCTTGTCTTGACCTTGCCTTGTGCAGCTTAATACTGGACTTACGATCAGATCGCCAGCAGGTGGTAAGAGTGGGCTCCCTCACCTCCACCCTTCTGACTCTCAACACAGGAGCCCCTCAGGGCTGTGTACTAAGTCCCCTCCTTTACTCCCTCTATACCCATGACTGTGTCGCCACCCTCAGCTCTAATTTGCTGATTAAGTTTGCCAACAGCACTACATTGATTGGCCTAATCTCAAACAATAACAAGGTGGCCTACAGGGAAGAAGTCATCTCTCTGACACAGTGGTGTCAAGAGATCAACCTTTCCCTCAAGGTCTCAGAAACAAAGGAGCTGGTTGTGGATTACAGGAGGAATGGAGACAGGCTAGCTCCTATTGACATCAATGGATCTGGGGTTGAGAGGGTAAACAGCTTCAAGGTCCTCAGCATCAACATCACTGAGGACCTCACATAGTCTGTACACACCAGCTGTGTGGTGAGAAAGGCACAACAGCACCTCTTTCACCTCAGACAGTTGAGGAAGTTTGGTATGGGCCCCCAAATCCTACGAACTGTCTACAGGGCACAATTGAGAGCATCCTGACCGGCTGCATCACTGCGTGGTATGGGAACTGTACCTCCCTTAATTGCAGGATTCTGCAGAGAGTGTGGACAGCCCAGCGCATCTGTAGTTGTGAACTTGTCATGATTCAGGAAATTTACAAAGACAGGTGTGAAAAAAGGACCTGAAGAACCACTGGGGACCTGAGTCGATCCAACCACTATCTATTCCAGCTGCTACCATCGGGGAAACGGTACCACAGCATAAAAGCCAGGACCAACAGGCTCTGGGACAGCTTCTTCCACCAGGCCATCAGACTGATTAACTCATGCTGATTTTGGTGTATTTCTATATTACACTGACTGTTCTATTTATTATAAATTACTATGATTACACATTGCACATTTAGAAATGTATCCTTCACATTTTTACTTCTCATGTATGTGAAGGATGCAAGAAGGTCAATTCAATTCAGGATGTTGGCCTGCATTGGAGGACTTTAGTTATGGGGTGAGATTGGACAGATGGGGTTGTTTCCCCTGGAACAAAGGAGGCTGATGGGTGACGTTATAGAAGTGTAGAAGATGATGAGACACATAAATCAAGTAGATAGTCATCGTAAGTATATCAAAATTAAGAGGGCTTAGGTTTAGGATGAAAGGAAGAATACAGTCCTAATGTGGCTAAATAGCATAGGCTAAAAGATTGGTATGGATGTGATAAGACCATAAGACATAGGAGCAGAATTAGGCCATTCAACCCTTCAAGTCTGCTCTGCCATTCCAACATGGCTGACCCCAGATCACACTTAACCCCATACACCTGCCTACTCGCCCTATCCTTTGATGCCCTGACTGATCAGGAAACAATAAATTTCTGCCTTAATATATGCATGGACTTGGCCTCCCTCTGTGGCAGAATATTCCAGAGATTTACTACTCTCTGGCTAAAAAAAAAATTCCTCCTTACCTCTGTCCTAAAGGGCCGCCATCAATTTTGAAGCAGTGCCCTTTAGTTCTGGCCACCCCCACCACTGGAAACATCCTCTCCACCATATCTTGTCCTTTCAACATTCAGTATGCTTCAGCAAGCTCCACCTGCATCCTTCTAAATTCCAATGAGTACAGGCCCAAAGCTGCAAAATGCTCCTCTTATGTTAACCCTTTCATTCCCAGAATTATCCTCTTGAACCTATTCTGGACTTATTCTTTCAACACATCCTTTCTGAGATTTGATAAAGGGGAAGCAGTGGATGTTGTATATTTGGATTTTCAGAAGGCCTTTGACAAGGTGCCACACATGAGGCTGCTTACCAAGTTAAGAGCTCATGGTATTACAGGAAAGTCACTAACATGGTTAGAGCATTGGCTGATTGGCAGGAGTCAGCGAGTGGGAATGAAAGGATCCTTTTCTGGTTGGCTGCCAGTGACTAGTGGTGTTCCTCAGAAGTCTGTGTTGGGACCACTTTTTTATGCTGTGTATAAATGATTCAGATGATGGAATAGATGGCTTTGCTACCAAGTTTGCAGATGATACGAAGATTGGTGGAGGGGCAGGTAGTTCTGAGGAAACAGGTAGGATGCAGAAGGACTTAGACCATATATGTCAAACTCAAGGCCTGTGGGCCAAATCCGGCCCGCGGTGGAATTATCTTTGGCCCACGAGATAATATCTAATTACTATTAAAGCTGGCCCCAGTAATTGAAGCGCCTATGGCGTATGATATGGCTAATGCTGAGTTTATTCAGGTACCAGGTTTTCAGGGTTTTTAGTGTTTATTCGGCAGTCTTGCTCGGCAGTCTTCTTCATAAGAAATGGAATTTGTAAAGTGAAACACTTTGTAGTTATAGCAGAGACTGAGACACATGAGAGCAGGCTGAAAAAACGGAGGCAACGAAAGCTGCGTTCGCACGCGTCCGACTGATCCAGCCCGCATGAAGCTGCATTTTGCTCAATCCGGCCCGTGACCTAAAATGAGTTTGACACCCCTGACTTAGACAGATTAGGAGAAAGGGCAAGAAAGTGGCAAATGAAATACACTGTTGGAAAATGCATGGTGATGCGCTTTGGTAGTAAAAATAAATGTACAGACTATTTTCTAAACGGGGAGAAAATCCAGAAATCTGAGATGCAGAGGGACTTGGGAGTCCTTGTGCAGAATACCCTAAAGGTTAACTTGCAGGTTGAGTTGGTGGTGAGGAAGGCAAATGCCATGTTAGCATTCATTTCAAGAGGGCTTGAATACAAGAGCAAGGATGTGATGCTGAGGCTTTATAAGGCACTGGTGAGGCCTCACCTTGAGTATTGTAAACAGTTTTGGGCCCCTCATCTTAAAAAATATATGCTGGCGTTGGAGAAGGTCCAGAGGATGTTCACAAGGATGATTCCAGGAATGAAAGGGTTATCATCCGAGGAACATTTGAATGCTCTGGGTCTGTACTCACTGGAATTCAGAAGGATGAGAAGGGATCTCATTGAAACCTTTCAAATGTTGAAAGCCCTAGATAGAGTAAATGTTGAAAGGATGTTTTGCATGGTGGGAGAGTCTAGGACAAGAGGTCACAGCCTCAGAATAGAGGGGCGCCCTTTCAAAACAGAAATGCGGAGAAATTTATTTAGCCAAAGGGTGGTGAATTTGTTGAATTTGTTGCCACATGCAGCTGTGGAGGCCAGACCGTTAGGTGTATTTAAGGCAGAGATTGATAGGTTCTTGATTGGTCATGGCATCAAAGATTACAGGGAGAAGGCCAGGAACTGGGGTTGAGGAGGAGAAAGGATCAGCCAGGCTTGAATGGCGGAGCAGACTCGATGGGCTAGATGGCCTAATTCTGCTCCTATGTCTTATGTTCTTATGGTCTTACGGTCTTCATTCACCCTGCTTGTTACTTCCTTGAAAAACCCTAACAGATTGGTCAGGCAAGATTTCCCTTTACAGAAACCAAGTTGACTTTGACTTACTTTATCATGAGTCTCCAAGTACCTCGAAACCTCATCCTTAATAATAGACTTCAACACTATCCCGTCTACTAAGGTTAGGCTAACTGACCTATAATTTCCTTTCTTTTGCCTTCCACCCTACTTAAAAAGTGGAGTGACATTTGCCATCTTCCAGTCCTCTGGGACCATGCCAGAATCAAGTGATTCTTGAAAGATCATGACCAATGCATTGATTATCTCTTCAGCAACCCCTCTCAGGACTCTGGGTGAGTCCATCTGGCCCAGGTGACTTGTCCACATTAAGACCTTTGAATTTGTCTAGCACTTTTCCTTTGTAATAGCAATAGCACTCACTCCTGCTCCCTGATGCTCATGGACCTCTGGCACACTGCTAGTGTCTTCCACAGGGAACACAAATGCAAAGTACCCATTAAGTTCATTTGCCATTTTCTGTCCCCCATTACTACCTCATCAGCATCATTTTACAGTGGTCCAATATCAATCCTCATCTCCCTTTTACTCTTTATAAAACTGAAAAATCTTTTGGTATCCTGCTTTATAGTATTGGCTAATCTGCCCTCATATTCCTTGGGAAAGGGTACGCATAACACAACTAGTAACTTGAAGTTAGCACAAAATGTAAACATTTGGGAGCAAAAGAAGGACTTGGGCTGGTAAAGGGGTGGAATAAATTCAGATATGCAACTGTTGAGTTATTAAATTCTGCCATGGATTCATAAGACTATAAGGTATAGGAGCAGAAGTAGGCTATTCCGCCCATCGAGTCTGCTCCACCATTCAATCATGGGCTGATCCAATTCTTCCAGTCATCCCCACTCCCCTGCCTCCTCCCCATACCCTTTGATGCCCTGGCTAATCAAGAACCTATCTATCTCTGCCTTAAATGCACCCAATGACTTGGCCTCCACAGCTGCTCATGGCAACAAATTCCACAGATTTACTACCCTCTGACTAAAGTAAATTTTCCACATCTCTGTTCTAAATGGACATCCTTCAATCCTGAAGTCGTGCCCTCTTGTCCCAGTCTCCCCTACCATGGGAAATTACTTTGCCATATCTAATCTGTTCAGTCCTTTTAACATTCAGAATGTTTCTATGAGATCACCCCTCATTCTCCTGAACTCCAGGGGATACAGTCCAAGAACTGCCAGACGTTCCTCACACAGTAACCCTTTCATTCCTAGAATCATTCTCATGAATCTTCTCTGAACAAACTGAATATAAACATTCAGAGTCATGATTCAGACTTTTGATTTAAGAATGAACTGTGTTTTGTTTCGTTAGGCAGTCCCTCAAGATCACAGATAACTTGCGAATTCTGAGGTGGATGATGGACTGGCATCAACTTTTGAAGATTTCTTCAATGGTGGAGAGGCTAGGTTCTCATGACGGAGCTGGCTGAGTTTTCATCCCGATGCAGCTTTTTCTGATCCTGTGCAGTGGCCCCTCTATTCCAGACGATGATGCAACCAGTCAAAATGCCGTCCACTGAACATCTGTAGAAATTTCCTAGAATCTTTGCTGACATACCAAATCGCCTCAAACACCTAATGAAGGATAGCCACAGGCTATATTACAATTCTTTGTAATTACATCAATATGTGGAAAGAGAAACCAGTTAATATTTCTGAACCTTCATTGCCTGATTGGACTGGCTGTCTTCAATTGTTTTATACTCCAGTAAAGCATTTTCATTTGTTTTCCATTCCTGTCTGAAGTCTAGAATTCTGTTCTATTTCAGTGCTGTTTTCAGCACACCTGCGTTGTGGAAGGGAAGTGGGTGGGTGGGGGCAGGGGAATCAGATTATATCACTTTTTACTTGATTTAATTAAATTGATTGGAATGCATTTTCACTGATATTTATTTATCCATGAGGGTTTATTATTTTTCTTCCCACAGAAGCAGATTGACCCACTGAGTATCTTCAGTATTTTCTTTCTTATGGTGGAATATAGGTATAAGCATAGATACGAACAGTAATCATCTCCATCATCTTGGTCTCACCTGGAAGTTGCTGAAATGCCGGCCATAGTCAACACTCCTTAACCCCATAACAGTTCAAATTTCATAGTAAAACTTGCTTTTTCTCTTCGATCTCTTTGTCTCTCTAAATATATCTCAGCCTCAATCTCACTACCTGATAGATTGTAAGCTACACTTCATCGGTCTTCAACTTTCTCACTGTTTATCTGTACTTAACGGCGATCTGAAAAACATCATTTTTTAAAAAAGCACATTTTGAGGATCCTTAGGAGCTTCTGAATAAAATCTTGAATACACACAGTTAATAATGGTATAAATTTAAGCAGGGCTGGAACAGCATCAATTGGCAAATGAGATCTGGATCTGAGATAAGCAGAAGCAGTTTCCAGGGTAAACATCATGTGATTGACCATTACTGGGTCTAAAGCTGGGTACACAGTAGTGAGATGCTGAAGATGTTCTATAGGTCAGTTGTGGAGAGCGCCCTCTTCTTTGTGGTGGCGTGTTGGGGAGGAAGCATTAAGAAGAGGGACGCCTCACGTCTTAATAAGCTGGTAAGGAAGGCGGGCTCTGTCGTGGGCAAAGTACTGGAGAGTTTAACATCGGTAGCTGAGCGAAGGGCGCTGAGTAGACTACGGTCAATTATGGATAACTCTGAACATCCTCTACATAGCACCATCCAGAGACAGAGAAGCAGTTTCAGCGACAGGTTACTATCGATGCAATGCTCCTCAGACAGGATGAAGAGGTCAATACTCCCCAATGCCATTAGGCTTTACAATTCTACTGCCAGGACTTAAGAACTTTTTAAAAGCTATTATTAATGCTTTTTGAGATAGTGATTTAGATGCATATCATTTTTTTTTACTGAGTTAAGTATTGTATGTAATTAGTTTTGCTACAACAAGTGTATGGGACATTGGAAAAAAAGTTGAATTTCCCCATGGGGATGAATAAAGTATCTATCTATCTATCTATCTATCACAGGCATCCCAGGCAATGAGAATACTAAATGTTTTTTAAGCAAAGATTAGGGAAAAACTAAGGTTATTGTGCAGACATTCCTGCATTGAGAATGGCAATGTTTCTGTGACTAAGATCAAACATACAAAACATATAACTGCCTTTTGCTTACATCAAAAGGGTTTCCAACCTTTTTTATGCCATGGATCCCTACTATTAACCGATGGGTCCGTGGACATCAGGTTGGCAACCGCAGCTCCAAAGGGTGTTGGATGGTTCAGAGGTGAGAACTGAGAGTGGATGCTGTTGGGTATTGCTGGGGCACAGGAGATTCTTCAAACACTGGAAATCCTGAGCAATGCACACAAAATGCTGAAGGGACTCAGCAAGTCAGGCAGTGTCTATGGAGGGAAATGAACAGTCGACGATTGATTCAGGTCGAAACTCTCTATTCCTCACCTCCTGACTCTGGCTCTGGGAAGCCCATTATGTTTGACAAACAACCTACACAAGGTCGTGTGGGCTGTGGAGAGAACTGGGTGGTCGGGCAAATCAGAGTGACAGCTATTGGCCCCTTTAGTTGATGGAGCAAATCTCTGATATCGCAAGGCCTTTATAAATGTGTTCTGAGACACAATGTTGACACTACAGTGCTGCGTGACATTGAGTTTTGCTGTACTTCTCAACAGCTGATCAAGCTGTGCTGAATCCACTTTTATTCAAATGATCTAACCTCAGCAGATTCTAGTCGCTTTGCAACTGTTGGCTTGTTATTCTTGCTTTGCAACAATTAGGGTCAGTAACATGGATCTGCAAGCCTTTAGACTGTTGTTATCCAGTGACACAGAAGACAAGTTAGCGAAGATCTACTGCCCACATCTGCTCTATAGAAAAGTCTGGTTCACAGCTATGTTCTTGTTCTGTCAGGAGAGATCAAATTTCACCAAAATTTGAATTCAAAATTTTTTTTAAATACTAAAGTTAAGTTTTAAAAGAGCTGCTACAGACAGAAAGATTGATCTCATTGGAATCCTTTGCATGGTCTGCTGCCTGACAGTTGAGTTAATGAGTGTGCACCTGAATAATGAGGTGGCAGAGGTGGCCAGCAGATGCTGCCCAGCTCCATTCCTAAATCAGAAACTGTAGCTGACAGTAGAGTTAGATAACATGAATATGACAAAGAAAGGGCAGCTGAGGACCTCTTTCTGTGCAGATCCTCATGTGCAAACTGATTGAGCTCATTCAGGAGATAGGAAATACGACAGAAAAGAAATTCCTGAATGCATACACACAACGATTGAGGAATAGCTTCTTCCCCTCTGTCAGCAGATTTCTGAATGGACATTGAACCCATGAAAATTACTTCACTACATTTTTTTTAATTTCTTGCACTATTTATTTAACTTTTTAAATACATATATACTGTTAATTACAATAAATGTGCATGTATACACACACATGCGCATACATGCAAATTTACTGTAATTAGTTTTTATTACTATGTATTGCAATGTACTGCTGTCACATTACAACACATTTCACAACATATGATGCCGTGACATCTGTTGAAGATTATGGCACCAGAGAACAACGCTACCATGGGTGACATCCTCCAGATGGTCAACAAAACTGTTTATTTCACTTCTTTTACGTCTTGCTTTTCTTTCAAATGTGGTTCTGGTACTGTTGGAGGCTATGATCTACAATTTGATGGCGTGTTTTCAGGCCGATTGAGCGATCTAGTTCATTGCTGTTTCTGAGAAGGTTCCAGGAGGCGAGAAGCCTCGAGGCCAAGAAACTTAGAAATGAGGTGCGAGCCCATGATCAACTCCACTTCTCGCCGACCTTGCCAGTTAAAACAACAAGGAAGATTGAAAACATCGTGGCTGTGAGGAAGGCGAACGAGAGTTCAGCGCCATCTACCAGCCTCTCACTCGCTGATTCTGGAGGAAGATGTCTGCATGTGATGGTCGTTCCCTCTCCCTCACTGCTCTCAAGGGAAGGTCACTGCATTCGAATGGTCTCTCTCCCTCAATGCTGTCGGAGGCTGATAACGAAGTTCAGGACCTGCTGCTTGTGGTTTGGACTGTAGTTTGTATTATGATGTGTTAAGAATTGGGGGACCTGCAGATAATGAACACTGAACTGAACTGAATATCGACTCTTTTGATTTTGTGTTTCATATTCCGTGTTTTTGCTCGTTCTTTCTTGCTCTTGGGGTGGGGGGGAGGTTGATGTTCTTGCTGCTGTTTGGGCAATTAGATTTTTCTTTGCATATGTGGGGATGATGTTTTTTCTTTGAATAGTTTTCATTGTTTCCTGACTGTCTATGGGGAAGACACATCACAGGGTTGTATACTGCATACATACTTTGATAATAAATGTACTTTGAACTTTCGAACTTCGATACGCCAGTGATATTAAACCTCAATCCGATTCTGACATTCTGAAAATACTATTCGGAACACACAGAATGTAAAGCAATGCTTTCTAACAGAAGAATCCTTGGCCCTTTTCATCTGGTTTCAATCCTATCTATCATCATATTTCTCAATCCTTTATTTCTAGGAGATCATATCCAAATAGCTCTTGATTTTTTTAAATATTTTCAGTTCCAGCCAGTTGGACGGCAGGAAAGTGCTGTTGGCAAGACAGCAAATTGTGCTGTAGGACAAGGGGGTTGAGAAGGTCAGGGAAGCTATTTGGTCACAGCTGGGTTAGGAAGCCACCTATGCCTCTAACTACAGTGGAAGGGATGAAACCTGATTGGAGAGATTCCATTACTGAGTTTGGGGAAAGGTAGGTGGAAGAAAATTGCACATTCAAGAACTTTAGAGATGAAACAAAAGACAGGTGTGACAATTGTTCACTAGCAGTCAAGAATTTTTTGGGAAAAATTATATAAAGAAGAAAACAACACCATTAACAATATCAATTCATTTAGGGCCAGAAGGTTTCTTTTCAAGACTTCCTGCAGCCCTATGCCCTGGTGAATTAGACAGTAACAAGAAATCAATGGCTTTTTTGATAGTTCTGCAGAAGTATCAACAGCCAAAATATTGGTCAATAATCTTTGTCTGGGGTATATTCTGCTTGCCCTATCGACCCACCAAGCCCCATCAAGTAGATTGCAAATACAATCTAATGCACTTCTTTTTAAAGTCATAGGCTTCAAAATGGGTCATGGTTCAAAACAAACCAAGATCCTTCCATCCCTAATGGCCAAGTAATCTAAAACATTTGTATTCAGTAAATACTGAAACGTTCAGACTACCATTTATATAATTTAATTATCCTCATCCTCAACAAATGGCGAGGTACTCTTCAGCAACACCTAGAGTAAGGCGAAAGAGTGATCCTGTGTCAGTTTGAGGAGCAGAGAGCTAAACGGAGGGCACGGCGGACAACAATTCCACGACGCCCTACACATGCAGCAACTGTGGCAGAGCCTGCCATTCCAGGATTGGCCTCAATAGCCACAGTCAACGCTGCTCAACAAACCAGTGACTACCAGAGCCGCAGTACCCATGATCGACCGCGACCAACGGAGGCCACACGCATCTGTAGGATTTTCTTTGTTAGAGACATCCGACAGGTATTAAAATTAATAATAATTGGAATTCACATTAATAATTATTTTAAAAACTTATCAATCTGAATATTTAGATATATCTGCAAGGTAGAATTTGGAAGCAAAAGTTGAGCAACCTGATCCTGTTTTGTATAACATTCCTTAACAATATCTTGTTTCTTTTTTACTCAATTTTGGATAACAATAAACTCTGTAAGAACAGCAAAGAATCATTTTCCAAAACTGCTTCTTAAATATAAAGGCCTTGAGGCAATGAGTCCCTATAATCCACGAGCAGCATGAACAACATAATTCTTACACAGGTTGAACCCAACCCAGTAATAATTGCTAGGGTCAGCTCAATTACATTCTTGAATCAGAAATTAGCAGCACTGCTCCTAGAAATGATGCTGAGGATCGCAGTTTCTCCTGGTGCTTAAAGAATTAATGAGTGTTCAGTCGGCATCTGAGAACACCAATACATAATTCTGCTCAGTACTAGGTAATTCAGCTTTAGTGGCAAGACCAGGTGTTTGTAAAAGAAACATAACTAAAGTGACAGCTATAAAAGTCAGAGAGAAACATGTGGCAGATGAGTTTGTGATCAATGTTCAAATTGTCAAAGATGTTCTTCACCTCCTGGGCAGTTTTAAATAAGCCATTATTCCTTTACTTGCTGTGAAATTGAAATCAGGTGGCTTCTGTAAAGAGAGGGTAATCAGTCAGGCAGTAAAATCAAAATACACCTCCTGTAGTGAAGACATTCAAGCGCACATAAAGAGTGGTACAGGAGCACCGCCGGTGATTGGGTGTGAACTTGTACTTTTGGGTAACTTCTCATAACGAGGGAAGGTTAAGTGTTACCAGGAGATATAGCAGCAGAATTAGGACACTTGGCCCAGTGAATGTGCTCTTCCATTTGATCCTGGCTGGTTTATTTTCCCTCTCAACCCCATTATCCTGCCTTTTCCCGGTAACATTTGATGCTCTTACCTATCAACCTTGACTTTAAATACACCCAATGACTTGACCTCCACAGCCACTGTGGTAATGAATTCCACAGATACACCATTGTTCCAAAAGGTTCTTTTGGTCCTCTATTCTGAGGCTGTGCCCTCTAGTCCCAGACAATCCCACAACTGGAAATATCCTCTCCGTGTGCAGCCTATCTAGGACTTCTGATATTTGGTAGGTTTCACTGAGATCCCTCCTCATTCTTCTAAACTCAGACAAGTATAGGTCCAGAGCTATCAAACATCTTCATACTTTAACCTTTTCATTCTCAGGATCATTCTTGTAAACCTCTTCTGGTCCCTATCCAATCACAGTACATCTTTTATTAGATATGGGGCCTAAAATGCTCACAATACTCCAAAGGTGGTCTGACCAATGCCTTATAAAGTCTCACCATTACATCTTTGTTTTTACATTCTAGTCTACTTGAAAGGAATGCTAACATTGCATTTGCCTTTCTTACTACTGACTCAACCAGCAACTCAACATTTAAGGAATCACTCATGAGAATTCCTATATCTCTTGGCACCCCTTATTTCTGAATTTTCTCCCCAGTTAGAAAATAGTCTATCACTTTATTCCTGTTTCCAAATTCATGTTCATGCACTTCCCTAAACTATATTTCATCTGCTGCTTACTTGCCCATTCTCCTAATCTGTTCAAGTCCTTCTGCAGACTTCCTGCTTCCTCAACAATGTAGGCCCCTCCACCTACCCTTATGTCATCTTCAAACTGGGCTACAAAGCCATCAATTCAGTCATCCAGATCATTAACATATAACGTGAAAAGTAGCAGATTCAACACTGTCCCCTGCAGAACAATATTAGTCACCAGCAGCCAACCAGGAAAGGTCCCTTTTTTCCCTACTCTTTGCCTTCTAAGAGTCAACCAATCTTCTGTCATTGATAGTATCTTTTCTGTATTACTATGGCTCTTATCCTGTTTAGAAGCCTCATGTGTGGCACCTTGTCAAAATCCCTCAGAAAATCCAAGTAGATAGCTATTGACTCTCGTTTGTTTATCTTACCTGTTACTTTATTAAAGATTTCCAGCAGATTTGAGAGGCAATGGAAAACCCTTAAGGAAACCATGCTGACTTCCGTGTGACTCCAAGAACCCTGAAATCCCATCCTTAAACATGGACTCCAACATGTTCTCAATAACTGAAGTCAGGATAACTGGCCTATGATTTCCTGTGTTTTGCCTCCTTCTCTTCTTAAAGAATGGAGTGACATTTGTGATTTTCCAGACCTCTGGAACCATTCCAGGATCTTGTGATTCTTGAAAAATCACTAATAAGACCACCACAATCTCTTCAGCTACTTCTTTCAGAACCCGAGGGTGTAGTCCATCTGGTCTAGAGAACCCTGGGGTATAGTCCTTCCGGACTAATTTGAGTTCTGAAAAGTGATTGAAAGCAGAAAGTTGAAATATAGCAACTGCAATGATTTTATAATCTAATAATAAATAGCTCTGTAGCTGATCCGTCTAGTTCGTCCACTTCTTCCTGTGGCAGGGATCACAAATTTCTTCAAAATCCTCCAAAAAGGTTGCCTGAATATTTTGCTCCAAGACAATGTAGTGAAGGACACAAACTATTACTGTTTGCCAGATCTTTCTGAATGAATTTTAGGTCTTCCTACAACCCCACACCCAAGTGACCAGTCAGTAGAATGTCACTCAGGCTACATCCACACTACACTGGACAAATCCATAACCGAAACTTTTTCTCTTCGTTTTTACCCTCTGTCCACACTAAAACGGCGTTTTCGTCCCCCAAAACCGGATCTTTTCAGAAACGCTTTCCAGGATGGGTATTTTTGAAAACGCTGCTCAGGCAGATCAGTGTGGACGGGGTAGCCGGAGAAATCTGAAAACGCTGTCAGACGGCAGCGCGCCATTTCATTGTTTTCTTGAACACAACCTAACAATTTCAGAACATACGGCAACGAAACTGAAGTCAGAAGAGTTAGAAATGTACTCACCAAATACTTTGACCCATAACTTACTGAATAAATAAGAATACAGTCGACCCTCCTTATCCACGGGGGATTGGTTCCGGGACTCCCCACGGATACCAAAATTTGTGGATGCTCAAGTCCCTTATTTAACATGCATCAGTGTGGTGGTCTTTAGGACTCAGCAAACCCCGGACTTTATTTAACATGTCTCTGTGCAGTGGACATTAGGACCTGGTGGCAACTCTGAATCTGCAGTGTTTCTGTTCATGAAAATAATCACGATCACGATTGAAAATAAGGTGGAAGTAAAAATGCGATCGGAAAGAGGTGAAACGCCATCGGTCATTGGAAAAGCGTTAGGCTACAGTCAGTCAACGATCGGAATAATTTTAATGGAGCATGTGAAAGGCCCTACCCCGATGAAAGCTACAATTATTACTAAGCAATGCAGTGGTTTAATTATTGAAATACGTATGTTTCTTAAGTGTTTTATATGCATAGAAAGGTAAAATATGTACTATATACTAAGAAAAACGTTTGACTAACTGACGCTAAATAATACTGGATGTACCTGGTCTGACTTCAAATCTGACTTAAAGACAGACTCAGGAATGGAACTCGATCATAACCCGGGAACTGCCTGTACTTTTAAGTCATTTCTAGATTACTTATAATACCTAATACAATGTAAATGCTATGTAAGTAGTTGTTATACTGTATTGTTTAGGGAATAATGACAAGAAAAAAATAGTCTGTACATGTTCAAGCAATGAGTGCTGGAGAGAGAACTTCTGGATTTTCCTGATCCGCGGTTGGTTGAATCCGCGCACACGGAATCCGTGGATAAGGAGGGCCTACTGTACTGTACTCACTTTGCCCTGTTTTCTGTCCTTGCTTGTATGAAGGTGGTTTACCTATTTATGCAAGTACTTCTCTGACAATAGATGTGTAACAGCCTAATGTATCTTCGTACGGAAATACAAGATAACACTGATGCAGACATGTTTTATACATTTAACAAGGTGCTTTATTAATGCAACAGAGTTAGTCAGTTTTTCAATGTTCGTCGTCAGCCGGTTCATACAGTCTGTGAACTCCCTGTTGGTTGCCTCCATACGCTTCAGTATTTGTTTTTTTTTACTTTTAAATCTTCCTGCGCGAGATCCAACAGCTGCCTGTCGTTTAAGTTTTTCTAGTCTGTAACTGAATAAACACACACCATCTTTCACAGTGAGATTCAACACCAAACATGTCGCTTGTACTTGGTAGATGTGTCCTGTGCATGCGCAGTAGGAGGAGATTCAACAAAATCTTTGTTTCAATGTGGACAGAGATATTTTTAAAAATGCATAGTGTGTACACTTACCGTTTTTACGCGAAACTGGCGTTTTCAAAATTATCTGGTCTAGTGTGGAAGTAGCCTCAATGACTCCTTTATTAGTTCTACAAAGTACAAACAGATTAGCGGATAATACTTGCCTAATAGGTTGTATTATACTTGTCCTCTGTGGAATGACTAAAATATCAATAAATGAAATAATTCCTAACAGATGAAAAAATAAGCTTAATAGGCATTTACATGCAAGATGTATTAACTTACATAATACAATATTGCACATTATAGTGGTGAAATCATGTCCTTTCTTTATTCATTACCCAGATGAGACCCAGATAGGATCACATCTACATGACTCCAATTTTCCGTCTGAAGTAGCAAAATATCCAAGAGCAAACACAAGAAAATCTGCAGATGCTGGGTACAATTTCACATATATTTGTTGGAAAAAGTATGTGAACCCCTAGGGTAATGCCTTCTACAAAAGCTATTTGGAGTCAGATGTTCCAGTCAATGAGATGAGATTGGAGGTGTGGGTTGTTTAGGTGCCCTGCACTATAAAAAAGACACACAAAGTCAGGTTATGAACAGCCTGCTCTTCTCAAGGAAGATCTGTTTATGTACACCATGCCTCGACCAAAACAACTTTCAGAGAACTTTAGAAGAATTGTAGAGATGCTAGAAAAGGCTAGAAAAGCATTCCTAAAGATCTGAATGTTGATCAGTCCACAGTAAGAGAAAGTAAGAAAGTAAGAGTAAGTGAGGTCTGCCTCAGGAATTGCTGCTGCAGTTCTTCACTGCAGTCATTGAGTCTGTCCTGTGCACCTCCATCATTGTGTGGTTTGGAGCCACCACCAAGCAGGATAGAACCAGACTACAGCGCACAGTGAGGACTGCCGAGCGCATCATTGGAGCCTCCCTGCCCTCTATTGTGGACCTGTACTCTTCCAGGTTGAAGAAGAGGGCGGGGAACATCATAAAGGACTCCTCCCATCCTGCACACGGACTGTTTGATCTGCTTCCGTCTGGTAAGCGCTTCAGATCCCTCCAGACTAAGACTAATAGGCATTGGAGAAGTTTTTTCCCTACTGCGGTCACTTTGCTGAACAGTTAACTGCCGGTTAACTGTCGGCTAACTATTACTTGGATTGCACTACCTGTATGTATAATCTATATTTTCATTTATATTTATCATTATTATTGTTATGAGCAGAGAGACAACATCTGCCGGAAGTAAATTCCTTGTATGTGCATAGGTACTTGGCGATTAAAGTCTGATTCTGATCTACAAATGGAAGAAACTCGGTACTGTTGCTACTCTCCCTAGGTGTGGGCATCCTGAAAAGATCACTCCAAGAGCACAACGTGTAATGCTGAAGGAGGTGAAAAAGAACCCAAGGGTGGCAGCAAAAGACCTGCAGAAATCTCTAGAACTCTAGAAGTCTCTATTCACCTGTCCATGATAAGGAGAACACTGAACAAGAATGGTGTTCATGGAAAGACACCACGAAGGAAACCAGTGTTCTCCAAAAAAAAAAACAGTGCTGCACATCTCAGGTTTGCAAAATACTGGATGCTCGACAAAAATTCTGGGACAATGTTTTGTGGACAGATGAGACAAAGGTTGAACTTTCTGGCAGAAATGCACATTGCTATGTTTGGAGGAAAAGCAACACTGAACAATACCACCAAAACCTCATCCCCACTGTGAAGCATGGTGGAAGAAACATCATAGTTTGGGGCTGCTTTGCTGCCTCAGGGCCTAGACAGCTTGCAAATGTTGAAGGAACAATGATTCAAAATTGTATCAAGACATTTTTCGGGAGAATGTCAAGGCAGCATTCTGTCACCTAAAGCTTAATAGAAGTTGAATAGTGCAATAAGACAAAGAGCCGAAACACAACAGAAGAAGAAAATTTGTGTTTTGGAATGTCCGAGTCAAAGTCCTGACATTAATTCTATAGAAATGCTGTGGAAGGACTTGAAGCAAGTAATTCATGCAAGGAAGCCCACCAACGTTCCACATTTGAATCAGTTTTGTAAGGAAGAATGGCCTAAAATTCCTCCAAGCCAATGTGCAGGACTGATCAACAGTTACTGGAAATGTTTGGTTGAAGTTATTGTTGTACAAGGAGGTCACACCAGTTACTAAAAGCAAAGGTTCACATACTTTTTCAAACAAATACATGCAATATTGGACAAGTATAATGTTTTTGTATTATTTATTTAATTGGATTCTCTTTATCTAGCTTTAGAACTTGCATGAAGATCTGATCACATTTTAGGTCATATTTATGCAGAAATAGAGAAAATTTCCAGCACCACTGTATGACACTCATTTTCACTCTCATGGCATCCAAATGTTGGGACGCAGTGTCTAACAACTCTGTGGGAGCACCTTCAAAAGGACCCCAACAGCTGGAGGAGGTTCACCACCATTTTATTTAGATTTCACTCACAGCCACATCAGAATCAGGTTTATAATCACTGACATATGTTACAAAATTTGAGATTTTGTAGCATCAGTACAAAACAAAATACATTAAGTTCTGATAAGTCTTCTGATCAGTTATTCACATTAGTTCACTTAAACCATTCTATGTACCCTTAACCCTGCAGAGTTTGTAGTGAGATGTGCTTCCCTTACAGCTAAATCAGCAAGCCATGGCATAATGCACACTATAAGCATTAACTTGGATCTCTTCTCCTTATACATATCTAATTCAGGACTAACAACCCTGACCAGTCAGAAAAAAATTGTTCCGGAAACAGCGATGAATGCAATGGTAAGGACATTCAGAGATGGTGGACCTTCATTGCTGTGCTAAGTGACAGCAACATAATGGACAGTAATTAAGTATGTACATATACCTAATGATCTCTCGTGTTTAGCAAAATTACTTTGCACCGGCAGTGCTTTACATGGAAGCTTTTGCCTCAGGAAGTGTTTGAAGCAGAAGCTAAGATTCCTTGTAAAGAATGATGGCATAGATACCTCAGCAGAGAAAAAATAAAGTTGATAGGTAAAGGACTAAATCTAAATATCTCAAGCGAAGGACCTTAAAAACATATGTTGGAAGTTAAGTTACTTTTATGCTGAAAATGATCAATGGTTACAAATACATGCATTTCATAGCCAGATACGATTCCTGTAATGTTTGAATCTATTTCTTTTAGAGCAATGACTCCCATTCCCCCCCCCCCCCCCTTAGCACTACATATTGGTCTGTTGTCTGCACATGTGCATTGTTCTCTATCTCTCTCTCACTGCAATGTGAATACACCTGTTTAAACTATCTCCCACATGTGCTTTTATCTAATCGATAATGTAGTTGTGCACAGACACAACAAATTAGTGACAAGTATGAACCTAAATGTCAGAGAATATCATGAACTGCACCAAAAGTTACAGGACGAAACAGCGAGAATTAAACAGCATGAGGAAGCTGAGGGACCCATGAGTAACAGTGAGAATCGCACTGAATATAAAGTGAAAATAACATGGTGATGGCTTAAGTCTGGGAAGTTGACTAATTTGATAGTGCTAATGAAAGCTAAGAAGTCAAGTCAAGTTAAGTCACTTTTATTGTTGTTTCGACCATAACTGCTGGTACAGTACATAGTAAAAAGAGACAACATTTTTTCAGGACCCTGGTGTTACATGACACAGTACAAAACCTAAAATGAACTACGTAAAAAACAACACAGAGAAAAAAAACTACTCTAGACTACAGTCCTACCCAGGACTGCATAAAATGCACAAAACAGTGCAGGCATTACAATAAATAATAAACAAGACAATAGAGCAGTAAGGTGTCAGTCCACGCTCTGGGTATTAAGGCGTCTGATAGCTTGGGGGAAGAAACTGTTACATAGTAAACACAAAGTACACTGCAGATGCTGTGGTCAAATCAACATGTACAAACAAGCTGGAGGAACTCAGCAGGTTGGGCAGCATCTCGCCCGACCTGCTGAGTTCCTCCAGCTTGTTTGTACTGTTACATAGTCTGGTCGTGAGAGCCCGAATGCTTCGGTGCCTTTTCCCAGACGGCAGGAGGGAGAAGAGTTTGTATGAGGGGTGCGTGTGGTCCTTCTATAAAGCTGTTTGCTTTGTGGATGTAACGTGTAGTGTAAATGTCCATAATGGCGGGAAGAGAGACCCGATGATCTTCTCAGCTGACCTCACTGAGAGGGTGGAACTGTATTGTAACATGAACAACATGGAACAGCAATAGAAACCTCCTATGCTTTTAGCTTAATTGGCCCAAGAATGTACAGTGTCTTACACAACCTAGTAACCTCTGCAAAGCCAGCAAGCAAGACAGTCAATGAAATTGTAACAATGTTACAAAATCACCCAAGCTCTAAACTGCAGCAATAGCTGAGAGATTTAGATTTTACAAAAGGAACCAGTCAAAGGATGAAAGCATTTCTGAATACATTGCAGAACTGCGCAAACTTTCCCAGAACTGTGACTTTAGAGATGGGCTTTCTGCTGCATTATGGACAGGCTTGTGTGTGGCATGTATAGTCAAAGCACTCGCGAGGCTATTATCCAAAAGAGACCTAACCTTAGAACAGACATTGACCATTGCAATATCATTAGAGACCACAGCGAAGGAAACAGCAGAACTACAGGAAAGGAGGTTAGAATGTGAAATGCACAAAATGTCCCTGAATGGTGCAAAAAGCCAAAGATGTCATCGATGTGACAAATTCTCCCATGATGCAAATGACTGTTGGTTCAAAGAAAACGCCTGCATGAAGTGTCGCAGACAAGGTCACAGAGAGAGAGTGTGCAAGGCAGACAAAAAGCACAACCGAGTGAAAAATCTCAAACACAAAACTAAACAAATGCATAAAGTTACCGAGTGTGACACTGAATCAGACCATACAGAGTCTGATAAAGGTGAACTGTCATGCCCAGAACTGCATAGTGTTACTGAAGCAGATCGCAAAATCATTTGGATGACAATAGATGTTCTGATGTAAAACTGAAAATGGAGCTGGGTCAGCTTTGTCCATAGTTCCAGAGTCTGACTTCAACAAATTGTTTTCTAAGGTACTATTAGGGAAGACCTATGTGATGCTAAAGACTTACACAGGCAAACAAGTGTCTCCCAAAGGCAAACTGAAAGTAAATGTGATGTATGGAGCCTAAACACAACAGTTGAAGCTTTATGTACTGAAAAGTGGAAGGCCAGCCCTTTTCAGACAAGAATGGTTGAGAAAAATCCAACCAGACTGACATTCAGTCAAAGCTCTCAGTGTAACAGGCAATGGCAGCTCAAACAGTAGCATTAACCAGTGACTGGCACATAATGCTAATGAGAAGGTGATTGGGAATGGTATTGGTGAACTCAAAGACATGAATCCAGAATTAAACTGGAAGAAGCAGTAACACCAAGATTCCATAAAGCATGTCCAGTGCCTTACACACTATGTCCTAAAGTGGATGCTGAACTGGAGAGCTTGGAGGCATTTGGAATTCTCTCCATGATTGAGTGCAGTGATTGGGCCATGCCCTTCATCCCAGTGATCAAGAAGGGGAAGGCTGGAGCCTTTTGCATATGTGGGAATTTCAAAGTGAGAATCAACCTGGTGCTGTCTACTGTGGAGTAATCCCTGTCGTGAATAGAAAATATTTTTGCATTTTGGCAGGCATGGAGAAGTTTTCAAAGACTGACTTGTCACAAGCCTATCTGCAAATGGAGATTGAGGAGTCAAGAAGGAAGTTTCTGACAATCAACACTCACAAGGAACTGTTCCAGTATAATCGTCTCATCTTTGGCATTGCATCAGCTCCAGCAATTTGGCAAAGGGCAATGGACCAGGTACTCCAGGATATCATAGGAACACAATGTTACCTTGATGACATCATCATGATCAACAAAATCAATGAAGAGCACCTCCAGAACCAAAGTAAAGTGCTTACCAGGGTAAGTGAGAAGAGTCTACGTGGAAAGAGAGAGCATTGTGAGTTTTTCAAGAACGAATTCTCATATTGTGGACATGTGAGATTTGACAGGCATACCCAAGTCACAAGAGAAGACCAAAGCAGTGGTACAGGCACCCAAACCAGTAAATTTATAATGACTCAGATCATATTTGGGCCTTGTAAACTACTATCACCGGTTTCTCCCAAACATTGCTATAGTGTTGCATCCTTTGAATCCACTGTTACAGACAGGAGCAAAGTGGGAATGGTCAGTAAGATGTAAAAAAGCATTCAAGGAAACAAAGAGACTAATAACATCCAATGAACTGTTCACCCATTGTGGCCCACCCCTGCCCATCAGACTGGTGTGCAATGTGTCCCCTGATGGCATTAGAGCTGTTTAACACATACTATGAAAGATGGATCTGCACATCCTATTGCATTTGCTTCAAGATCGCTGATGAGTACAGAACACTACCACAGATCAACTGAGAGGCCTTTATTCCAGTATGAGTGCATGGAATGGGCTGCTGGCGATGGTGATGGAGGCAGGTCTTTTGAGAGACTCCTGGATAGGTACATGGAGCTTAGAAAAATAGAGGCTTATGGGTAACCCTAGATAATTTCTAAAGTAAGCACATGTTCAGCACAACATTGTAGGACAAAAGGCCTATATTGTGCTGTAGATTTTCTATGTTTCTAAATAGAGACTTTATAAATTAGAATCAGAATCAAGTTTAATATCACCAGCATATGTCACGAAATCTGTTGCCTTTGTGGCAGCAGTACAATGCAATAAATAATAATAGAAAAATGTGAACTTCAGTAAGTATATAGTATATATTAAATAGTTAAATAAATAGCGCAAAAATAAAAATAATTGTAATGAGGGCTCAATGTCCATTCAGAAACCTGATGGCAGAGGGAAAAAAGATTTACCAGAGCTATGTGGAGTGGTTTAAACTAATATGGCAGGGGGATCCAGGATGACAGAGCTGAGGATGAGCTAACAGGTTTACAAGTAGATGATAGGTCTAACATGAATTTAAGAAAGGACAAGCCAATGATTGGGTACAAATGCAGAGCAAAGAGCTAAATTTGTACCACAGAGGCAAAATTCAAAAGGGCGAAGAATGCAGGACTGAAGGTGTTGTACTTAAATGTACGTAGCATTCGGAATAAAGTGGACGAACTCATGGCGCAATTAGATATTAGTTGGTATGACATTATGGGCATCAGTGACTCATGGCTGAAAGAAGGCCAGAGTTAGGAGCTTAACATCAAAGGATGTACTTTGTATTGAAAGGACAGACAGGAAGCCATAGGTGGTGGTGTGGATCTGTTGGTAAGAGATAGAATTACATTTTTAGAAAGAGCAGATATTGTGTCAGTGAGTAGGACATAGAAAATAGAACAGTACGGAACAGTACAGCACAGGAACAGGCCTTTCTGCCCTCAGTGTTGTACCAACCCAGCTAATAAGTAAATCAAACCCCTCCTACCTACATCACATCCATATCCCTCCATCTTCACCACATTCATGTGCCTATCTAAACGCCTCTTAAAGGCCTCTAATGTATTTGCCTCTGTCACCATACCAGGCAGTGCATTTCAGGCATCTACCACTCTTTGAGCAAAAAAGCTTAGCCCTCACATCCCCTTTGAACCTATCCCCTCTCACCTTCAACACATGCCCTCTGGTATTTGACACTTCAACCTTGGGAAAAAGATACTGCCAGTCTACTCTATCTATGCCTCTCATAATCTTATAAACCTCTATCAGATCTTCCCCCAGCCTAAGTCGCTCCAAAGAAAACAATCCAAGTTTCTCCTGCCTCTCATGATAGCATATGCCCTCCAATCCAGGCAGCATCCTGGTTAACCTCTTTTTTCACCCATTCCAAAGCCTCGACATCCTTCCTATAAGTGGGGTGACCAGAACTGTATTCAATACTCCAGTTGTGGCCGAACCAGAGTTTTATAAAGTTGCATCATAACCTCTTCACTTTTGAACTCAATGCCTCAACTAATAAAAGTAAGCATTCTATAAGCCTAGAAAGTTGAATTTTTGTGGGTGGAGTTAAGAGATTTCAAGGGTAAAAAAAACTATTATGGGAATATATAGGCCTCCAATAGTAGCCAAGATGTGGGGTTTTGATAGTAAAGGAAGCTGGAAAAGGCATGTAATGAGGGTAATGGCACAATTGTAATCGAGGACTTCAATATGCAAGAGTACTGAGAAAATCAGATTGGTGTTGGATCACAAGAGAGGGAATTTGTTGAATGCCTATGAGATGGTTTTTTAGAGCAGCTTGTGCTTGAGCCTACTCAGGGAAAGGCTACCTTAGACTGGGTGTTGTGTAATATTAGGGAGTTGAACTTAAAGGAACACTTAAGAGGCAGTGATCATAATACAATTGAATTCATACTGCAATTTGAGAGGGAGAAGCATCAGTCACATGTATCAGTATTGCAATAGAATAAAGGAAATTACGGAAGCATGGGAGAGGAGCTTGCCCAGGTGGATTGGAGGAGGATATTGATGGGGATGACAGCCAAGCAGCAATGGCTGAAGTTTCTGGGAATATTTCACAAGGTGCAGGATAGATATGTCCCACAGAGGAAGAAGTTCCCAAGTGGCAGGGGTAGGCAACTGTTGTTGACAAAGGAAGTTAAGGACTGCATAAAAGCCAAGGAGAGAGCATATAAAGTAGCAAAAGTGCGTGGGAAGTTGGATGATTGGGTAGCTTTTAAAATCCAAAAGGCAACTAAAAAAACTATAAAAAGGGAAAAGATGAAATATGAGGACAAACTTGCCAATAATATAAAACAGGATACTAAAAGTTATATAAAGGGTAAAAGGGAAATTGAGACCACTGTAAAATGATGCTGGTGAGGTAGTAATGGGAGACAAAGAAATGGCAAATGAATTTAATGGGTACTTTACATCTGTCTTCACTGTGGAAGACACTAACAGTGTGCCAGAAGTCTGTGAGTGTCAAAGAGCAGGAGTAAATGCCATTACTATTGCAAAGGAAAAAGTGCTAGGCAAACTCAAAAGTCTTAAGCTGGTTTAGTCACCTAGGCCAGATGGACTACATACCAAAGTCCTGAGAGAGGTTGTTGAGGAGATAACAGATCCATTGGTCATGATCTTTCAAGATTCACTTGATCCTGGCATGGTCCCGGAGCACTGGAAGATTGCAAATGTCACTCCACCCTTTAGGAAGGGAGGAAGACAAAAGGATGGAAATTATAGACCAGTTAGGCTAACCTCAGTAGTTGGATAAGCCTATTATTAAGGGTAAGGTTCTGAGGTACTTGGAGACTAGTGATAAAATAAGTCAAAGTCAGCATGGTTTCTGGAAAGGGAAATTTTGCCTGACAAATCTGTTTGAGTTCTTTGAGGAAATAACAAGCAGGGTGGACAAAGGAGCGGAAGTAGATGTCATTTACTTGGATTTTCAGAAGATGTTTGTTAAGGTGCCACACATGAGGCTGCTTATCGAAATAAAAGAAATAAAATCCTACGGCAATAGAGGAAGGATGCTGGCATGGATAGCAGAATGGCTGACAGGCAGGAGGCAGCAAGTGGGAATAAAGGTGGCCTTTTCTGGTTGGCTGCCGGTGAATAGTGATGTTTCTCAGGGGTCAGTATTGGGACCACTACTTTTCACATTGCTTGTCAATGATTTAGATAATGGAATTGATGGCTGATACGAAGATAGGTGGAGAGGTAGGCAGTGCTGAGGAAGCAATGCAATAGACAAATTGGAAGACTGGGCAAAAATATGGCAGATGGAATACAGTGTTGGGAAATGTATGATAATGCATTTTGGTTAAAGGAACAACAGTGTGGACCATTATCTAGAAGAGGAGGAAGTTCAAACATCAGAGGTGCAAAGGGACTTAGGAGTCCTCATGCAAGACTCCCAGAAGGTTCATTTACATGTTGAGTCTGTGATAAAGAAGGCAAATGCAATGTTGGCATTTATTTCAAGGGGAATAGAATATAAAAGCAAGGAGATAATGCTGAGCCTCAATAAGACACTGATTTGGCCGCACTTGGAATATTGTCAACAATTTTGGGCCCCATATCTCAGAAAGTATGTACTGTATTGGAAAGAGTCCAGAGGAGGTTCACGAGGATGATTCTGGGACATATGAAGAGCGTTTGGCACCTTTGGGCCTGTACTCACTGGAACTTAGAAGAATGTAGGGGGATTTCATTGAAACCTACCGAATGTTGAAAAGACTAGATCGGGTGGATGTGGAGAGGATGTTTCCTATGGTGGGGGTATCTAGAACTGGAGAGCACAGCATCAAGACTGAGGGGCAACCTTTTAGAACAGAGGTAAGGAGGATTACTTTTAGCCTGAGAGTAGTAGATCTGTGGAATGTTCTGCCACAGATGGAGACGAAGTCTGTACGTATATTTAAGGCGGAAGTTGATTGTTTCCTGATTGGTCAATGCATCAAAGGATATGGCGAGAAGGCAGGTGTAAGGGGTTGAGTGGGATCCAGGATCAACCATGACAGAATGGCAGAGCAGACTCAATGGTCTGAAGGCCTAATTCGGCTCATTTGTCTTATGGTCCTATGGTCTAACAATGAGAACAAGGCTTGACCTAGGTGATGGTGGTCATTAATGATGGATGCTGCCTTGTTGAGGCATTGTTCAGCGAAAGTGTCCTGGATACTATGGAAGCTAGTGCTCATGATGGAGCTGACTAAGTTTACAACTCTCTGCAGCTTGTTTCAATCCTATGGAGTAGCCCTACCCCATACCAGACAGCGATGCAGCCAGTTAGAATGCTCTCCATGGTACATCTGTACAAAATTTGCGAGTGCCTTTGGTGACAAATCAAATCTCAAACTCCAGATGAAATATAGTCACTGCATCAATATATTGGACCCAGGATATATCCTTGGAGATATTGTCACCTAGGAAATTGAAAGGGTGAAATTGCTCACCCTTTCTACTTCTGATTCCTCTATGAGGACTGGTGTGTGTTCCCTTGTCTTACCCTTCCTGAAGTCCACAATCAATTTTTGGTCTTACTGTCATTGAGTCCAAGGTTGATGCTACGAAACCACTGAACTAGCTGATATATCTTGCCCCTGTATGCCCTCTCATCACCATCTGAAATTCTGCCAATAATAGTTATGTCGTCAGCAAATTTGTAGATGGCATTTGAGCTGTACTTAGCCACACAGTCATGGGTAACAGAATTGATTGTTAGTGAGATGGAGATGCTATTTTTGATCCACTCAGATTGTGGTCTTTCCATTAGAATGCTGAGGAACCAGTTGCAGAGGGAGGTGTAGAGGTCCAAGTTCTGAAGCTTTTTGATCAGAACTGTAGGAATGATTGTGTTTAACACTGAGCTGTAGTCGATAAACAGTATCCTGAGATAGGTATTTGTATTGTCCAGGTAATTGAAGGCCGCATGAAAAGCCAATGCAACCACATCCACCATACAGTCCTGATGAAGGGTCTCAGCCCGAATCGTTGACTGCTTGTTTCAACGGATGCTGCCCGACCTGCTGAGTTTCTCCAGCTTGTTGTACGTGTTGCTTTGAACACAGCATCTGCAGTGTACTTTGTGTCCACCATACACCTGTTGTGGTGATAAGCAAATTGCAGTGGGTTCATGTCCTTGCTGAGACAAAAGTTAATTCTAGTTATAACCAACCTCTCAAAGCACTTCATCATTGTAGATATGAGTGCTTTTGTGCAAAAGTCATTGAGACAGCCCACCTTGCTCTTCTTGGTCACTGGTATTATTGTTGCCCTTTTAAAGCAGGTGGAAACTTCTGACTGTAGCACTGAAGGATTGAAAATGTCTTTGAACACCCCCGCCAGTTGATTGACACTGGTTTTCAGAGCCCTACCAGGTACTCCATCGGGGCCTGGATAGATAGATAGATAGATAGATACTTTATTCATCCCCATGGGGAAATTCAACTTTTTTCCAATGTCCCATACACTTGTTGTAGCAAAACTAATTACATACAATACTTAACTCAGTAAAAAATATGATATGCATCTAAATCACTATCTCAAAAAGCATAATAATAGCTTTTAAAAAAAGGTTCTTAAGTCCTGGCTAATATGTCCCCACAAAATCATTCAGAATCTTCCCCATCTGGAAACCCTGGATGAACTAAGAGATCTGAAATCTGCTTAGGGCTAGATTGGTGGCATTCAGGTCTGGTGAAAAGAAAAATACAAGAGGTCCAGGTACGATCTCTGGAAATCCATCTCACATGCAAAGTGGCAATTCCAGACCAAACTTGAATTATGGAAGGATGCTCGACAGCTGTGACAGGACTTGAAAGCTATCACCTCCTACAACGTAAAACCAAGCGACATAGGTGAAAACAAGGCTTTTCTCCCAGATGACCTCAATGCCTTCTATGTTCACTTTGACCAACAGAACTCAGCGGCACCTTCACAAACTCCCACAGCCCTCAACGAATCTGTGATTTCAGTTTCTGAGGCTGACATGAGAAGATACTTCAGGAGGGTGAACTCACACAAATCATCTGGCTCAGATGGTGTACCTGACCGAGTACTGAAGATCTGTGCTAATCAGCCAGCTGGACTGTTTACAGATATTTTTAAACACTTGCTTCAGCAATCTGAGGTACTCAGATGGTTCAAGCAAACTTCAATAATACTGGTGCTCAAGAAGAATATGGTAACCTGTCTCAACAGCTATTGTCCAGTTACACTTATATTGTCTGTGATAAAAGATATTAACTTCTGTCTGAGGAGTGACTTGGATCCACTCCAATTTGCCCACCATCACAACACTTCAATGGCAGATGCCATTTCGTTGACTCTTCATTCAGCCCTGGAACATCTGGACAGCAAAGGTACATACATCAGGATGTTCTTGATTGACTATAGCTCTGCATCCAGCATTATCACCCCCTTAAACCTAATCAATAAACTCAAAGAGCTAGGCCTCAGTACTTCGTTGTGCAACTGAATCCTTGATTTCCACACTTGCAGACCCCAGTCAGTTCAGATTGGCAACAACATCTCCTCCACATCACCACAGCTGAACTGTTGCTCTTCTCGCTTTACGCTTATGACAGTGAGGCTCAGCACAGCTCCAATGCCATATTCAAGTTTGCTGACAGCAGCACTGCCAAAGGCTGAATGAAATGTGGTGACCAATCAGTATATAGGAGGGAGATTGACTACGAGTCTAAGCACAGTTCTATGTCATATTTAAGTGTGCTGATGTCATCAGCATTGTGGACCAAATCAAAGATGGTGACAAATCAGCATATAGGAGGGAGATTGAAAATCTGCCTGAATTGTGCCATAACAACGACCTCTCATTCAACATCAGCAAAACCAAAGAGTTAGTTATTGATTACAGGAGGTAACCAGAAGTCCATGAGCCACAGCAGCCTAAGTACCATGCACCTTGGTCTGGAAGAATGCTGTTTTGTATGGTGATATATACATGTACGGTTAAATGATAACAAACATTAATTTGATTCAATTTCTAGTTTAATTAGTTCAGCGCAACATTGTGGGCCAAAAGTCCTGTTCCTATGCTGTATTCTTCTAGGTTCTTTGCAGAGAAGTTGTGTTAAGTTTGCTCAGAATCTTGACTGTACATGAAGTTACAATATCATAAAAAGGATGAAAAAGCAAAATAAAAGTCTTGAGGATCAGAACAGGGACATTTATTCTGATCAGAAAAATTGTACTGCATGGGCTTATTTTTTAATCTATATGAAGGAATACAGATATGTGACCAAATAAAAGTATTCATCATGTAAGGCTTTAGTTAGGTTGAACATACACTGCCTTACAGGAGCAGAAACTGTTAAATCCATTGGGATACAGGAGAAGCTTTTTCACTCAGAATATGGTGGAATGTGAATTCACTGGTACTGAGAGTAGTTGAGGTTTTGACCATAGAGCGGTTTAAAGAAAAGAAATATAGTAGAATAGCTGATCAAAGGCTGAGAGTGTACAAATACTAGGATGAGCACAGTGGACTGAAGGCCTCAATTCTATATTATATTCCATCAAAAAAAAGTTTTGCAACTGGATGAGGAAAGTCACATAATCCATTTGACTTTATTGTTGCAGAGTGTCCACCTTCCCAATCTTCACAATATTGGCTTTAGCATCTATCAAACACATAACAGTCTTCTCAGCTGAGGACTGGTATGGCAGTCAATACAGTATTGCCATAATGTTTCATTGGAGCATCAACATAAATTATGTAGTTAGGTGTATTATGATTTAAATTCATTGGTTAAATCCTTTCATGCTGTGTCAGAATTGTTGCCATATGTGCCAAACTAACAAACAATGTAGAGAGGGTTATTGCAGGAGGACCCCAGGATAGAATGATCATTATTTGAAGCTCTACGTAGTCTATCATACGAGCAACATTGACAAGGGTGTTAAAAGTCCATCTAACTTCTGACATTAAATGGACCAATGATACTCATACAGAATGGTAAAACAAACACAAACACCCTAGACAGCAGAAACATTTTGTGATCTCGTTTGTGCTAACAAAAAGAGATATGACCTTCTGCCAGGATTCAAAGGATGAAATATTTATCCAGCTGTTAAACTTCAATCATTCAGAGATGACAGTCAACTCCTATTTGCTGGTAAATCAAAGATGCAAATAATAGCTTATCTAAAGTAAATGCATTTTGCTTTTTACAAGTTTGATCTTATTTTTAATTTAACCTCTCAGCTTCCTGCTTCATAAACAAATGACCCATCAATTAACAAAAATTAAGAAGGAATGCGTCATTGCAGGAATGAACAGAGAGCTAGTTCAGCACATTGACCAATAGATTGTCTATTACAGACATGAGGCTAATACCTTATATCCCACCCACACATCTGCCCTAAAATTAGCTTGTTAATAGCCCAGAAAAGACTTGATAATATTATATCAAGCATGAACTACAATTTGCCAAGGTAGATAAAATGGAAACAGAGAGTGCTTACTTTAAATGGTGAGAAATAAAATAAAATTGGTGTCAGAGGGAAATATGGCACAGTGGTGCAGCAACAAGAACCAGTGTCTCGCAGCTCCAGGGACTGGAATGCTGTCTCTGTGGAGTTTGCATGTTCTCCCTGTGCCTCTGTTGGTTTCCTCCCATATCCCAAAGCTAAGTCAGTAGGTCAATAGGCCATTATTTTCCCTGCGTGATTGGTAGAATCTGGGGGTAACTGATGAGAATGTGAAGAGAATATAAGATAGGATAATCACATATTAGTGTGAATGGGTGGTTGATGGACCGATTTGAGGTTAGAACCTTGCACACGAATCACTAAAAGTTAACTGCAACAGGAAAACAGAGATTGCTGAATGCTATCCAACTACAAAATGGAGACATCTTGCTCCAGTTATATAGGGCTGCATTAAGAGAACTGTGAGCAGGGCTGGTCTTCCTACCTAGGGAAGGGCGTATCACTCATTAGGGAGCACAGCAAAAAAGGATTCATGAGTGGTAGGTTTCTTTCATGTGGAGAGATTAAGCAGACTGGCCCTTTACTTACAAGCTTTGAAACCTGAGAGCAGATTTCTTTGAAATGCATATAATTCTTATTGGGTTTGAAAGAATAGAGAGATGAGAGTAGTGAACCTGCGGTCAAACTCCAAAATAAGGGTCAGCTATTTCATACAAATCCAAGAAATACATTTACCCAGAGGGTTGCGAATCTTTGGAATTATCTATCCAAGAGACGCTCACTCACTGAGAACATTCAAGTGAGTGATCAATTGATATTATGGGAATCAGGAATATGGTGGTTGCATAGGAAAGTGGCTCTGAAGTTAAAGATCAACACAATGTATAAATTGAAGGAATTGACAAAAAGAATCAAATGGCCCACTCTTGATTTTTTTTCTTATGTTCATACAACTTATGGAGTCACTATTTGGACTATTACTGAAATATCAGGAACTCTTGGCTAAGAAATAAGATTTCAGTCAGGCAGCATCTATAGAAATGAATAAACAGTCGAGGTTTTGGGCCAAGGTCTTTCATCAGGACTGGAAAGGAAGGGGAAAGATGCCAGAATAAGAAGACTAGGGAGGTGGAGGGAAAGGGAAAGAAGTAGAAGATAGAAGGTGAGAGGTGAAGCCAGGTAGGTGGGGGAAGGGAATGACATAAGAAGCAAGGAGTTGATAGGTGGAAAAGATGAAGGGCTGGAGAACAAGGAATTGGATAGGAGAGGAGAGTGGGAGAAAGGGATGGTGGAGAGGCACCGGGGGACGTGATAGGGAGGTGAGGAGAAGAGAAATGTACTAGAGGTTGGCCAGAGGTGGGAATGGGAAAAGAGGGAAGGAGGAGGGTGAAAATTACCAGAAGCTGGAGAAACTGATGTTCATGCCAGCAGGTTGGTGGCTACCTAGATGTTATTCCTCCACCCTGAGAGTGGCCTCACTGAGGCAGAAAAGGAGGCTATGGAATTAAGAATGGAATGTGGCCAACCATTTAGGAATTAAAATGGTTGGCCTCCAGCAAGTTCTGCTGAAATACTCAATAAAGCAGTACCCCAATCTATGTCAGATCTGACCGATGCACAGGAGGCCACATTGGGAACACCAGATAAAATAGATGATCCCAATAGGTGAAATGTTGCCCCACATGGAAGGCCCTGAATGGAGAAGAGAAAGAAGGTGAATGGGCACCTGCTGCTTGCAGTGCTACTGTACGTGCCAGGAGGGAGATTAGTGGAGAAGATCAAATAGAGAAAGGAATCATGGAAAGGGCAATCCCTGTGGAAAGCAGAGAGTAAGGGGGAGGGAGCGAAACCCAATGGCATGAATGGCAGTGATGCTTCTCTACCAGATGAACTCAACACCTTCGATGCCCACTTTGCAAGGACAAATACAGCTACAGCTGTGAAGATCCCTGCTGCACCTGATGACCCTGTGATCACCATCTCAGAGGCTGATGTTAGGCTGTCTTTAAAGAGAGTGAACTGTCACAAGGCAGAAGGTCCAGATGGAGTACCTGGTAAGGTTCTGAAAACCTGTGCCAACCAACTAGTGGGAGCATTCAAGATCTCACTGCTACGGCGGAAGTTCCCACTTACTTCAAAAAGGCAACAATTATACCAATGCCTAAGAGAATAATGTGAGCTATTGTAACGACTATCGCCTGGTGGCACTCACTGTATTGATGAAATGCTTTGAGAGGTTGGTCATTGTTGTAATGTGAGCATTATTAAAAGTAAGTTAATTCTAACTGGGAAGCTGTTGGTAACAAAAGGCTGGTTCCGGGGTCGGCGGGGTTTACTCCCAGTATGCTTTGTATGTAGTTCCACCACCCAGGCTGCACCAGTTACCTGAAAGCCTCTGTATTGTAAATATCATTTGCTGTCTCAGATAAAGATATTCTTTTGGCCATGAAATTGTCGAGTGGTCCTTTTTTAAAGTAGAAGTTACCACAGTCATGACTAGACTGAACTCCTGCCTCAGCAAGGACCTGGACCCATTGCAATTTGCCTATCATCACAGTAGGTCAATGGCAGATGCAATCTCAATGACTCTTCACACAGCTTTAGACCATCTGGACAACACAAACACCTATGTCAGATGCTGTTAATCGACTATAGCTCAGCATTTAATACCATCATTCCCACAATCCTGATTGAGAAATTGCAGAACCTGGGCCTCTGTACCTCCCTCTGCAATTGGATCCTCGACTTCCTAACCAGAAGACCACAATCTGTGCGATTGGTGATATTTCCTCGCTGACGATCAACACTGCCGCACCTCAGGGGTGTGTGGCTAGACATAGCTCAAATACCATCTATAAATTTGCTGATGATACAACCATTGTTGGTAGAATCTCAGGTGTTGACAAGAGGGTCTACAGGAGTGAGATATGCCAACTAGCGGAGTGGTGTCACAGCAACAACCGGGCACTCAACATCAATAAGACAAAAGAGCTGATTGTGGACTTCCAAAAGGTGTGTGTGTGTGTGGCCTCTGTTGGTCATTGTCAACCATGTGTACTGCGCCTCTGGTAGTCACCAAAAGTGGCTTCTCGAGGGCACAAGCCAGGACAGAGTTGATATGAAGATACATCTGTTACCCATGCAGTGGGAACCCCCCTCTCCATGCTGGTGACAAGTCCAAAGGAGCGACGAAAGTCGATACAGTTTGGTGCCATCTGCATCACAGGAGTTACCGTGCCGGTGCTGGGTACAGCAGTCAGCCACCTTCGGGACTCCAACTCCGCCTTTGCCCCTTCTCCTGTCAGTGAGAACAGCTCTGCTCCGCCGGGCATAAGAACTATGCCACACATGAAGTTGGACTTGGACTTGGTTGTCAGAGGCTGTTTGAGACGCACACCATGAAGAGCATTTGTTTAGCAGTGGGAGCTCGTCCCCACTACCACCCTTTGGCTATGACTACCCTTGGATGAAGGAACACATAACAATCCTCACAGAGGCATCAGAAGTGGAGAGTGTGAACTTTGAACCCTTGGACAATACCTCACTTTTTTAACATATAGTATTTCTGTTTTTTGCAGGATTTTTAATCTATTCAATATATGTATACGGTAATTGATTTAGTTATTTATTTATTATTATTATTTTATTTTGTTTTTTTCTTCTATATTATGTAGTGCATTGAACTGCTGCTGCTAAGTTAAGAAATTTCATGTTACATGCCGGTGATAATAAAACTGATTCTGATTCCCAGGATGAGGTTTTCCTTTATGGGACCTCGGAGATGTCCTCCTTCTTCAAAGAATGGTGTTTCTCTTTCTCCACCATTACTTCGGCAACTTCCTCCTTCCTTTCCAGTTCTGATGAAAGGTCTTGGCACAAAACATCAACTGTTTATTCATTTCCATAGATGTTGCCTGACCTGCTGAGGCATGTGTGAGAGAGACAATTGTGATTTGAATTCTTATTCTGAAATGGTTTTACTGTACTAGATCTGCACTTGTTGGTTACCTGCCTGATATTTCTGCTTGATAATCTGATCTATACAGTCACCATAGTAAACAAACATAGCAGGGAATATTTGTTAGATGTCAGAACACAGCAGGTTTCAAAGATCAAACTGAAGCATTTGCAAAGATGTTCTGTCAGAAATGCTGAACGGATTATCTACCTCACCTTCCTCCTGAGATTCCCTCTATCACAAAAGCCAGCCTCCAGAAAATGCTGATCATTCCAAGTGAATTCAGAAATGGCAGCGAGCATGAGATACAGCAAATGGTATAAGAATGTACGCATTCCAGTTTAGTTCTAACACTTAGAACTAGCCACGTCTAAAACTGGCATCCAAGTATGTTATGTTCACAAAACAAAGCAGATAGCCTATTCAGCTAAATATTGTCAAGTCAGTACATTTTCAATCATCAGAAACATATTGGAAAGGATCATCAACAGTGCTATCAAATGATATTTAATCATTAATATCCTTCTCAATGGGAACACTCAGGTCCAGGTCTCATCGTATCCTTTTCCAAACATTAAATAAGTGGTGAATGTTAGAGCTAAGATGACAACTATTACTATTGACATCAAGGCAATATGTGACATCAAGGAGTCCTGGTGTAATGGATGATAACTTCCAGTAAGATGGTAACATGCTAGGAAGCCGTGGCTCTACAGAGTCAACCAACAGTGTTATTGGCTTTATTAAACACATTTTTTATGATCGTGAGACCCTGCTGGGCATTAAGAATTTAATTTACTAAGATCTACCCCATCAGCGAGTTGCTCATTGGCAGAAAAACTGAAGGAGCTGGACTTGGTGTGGACCATGATGCTGCCTGCAACAGAGAGCGTTTGGTGCGTGAAGGAGTCAAGCTGCGAGTGATTGTCTCTAAGGCAACCTCTGTTAAGGGTAAGTTCACCCAGCGCAGGTAAAAATGGGGGAACTGGAGTTCCTGCTGCACATTCCAACCATTTTGGGTTGCTCAGTAGACTTGAGACAATGTGGGTTCTTCTAATCTTTTTGATACTGTCTTGAGTTTTTGGAGATGTTGCTTGAGATCCTTGCCAAAACAGGTCATCGTGGTAACATTGAGTGCCTGAGAAGCCTTGCAGCACCAGGTCCATAGCTTTCTGCCAGAATGCAGGTGTAGATGCTACTCCAGAAATAGACCTATTATAATGGTGAAGCGCTTCGTGAGTTCGTATGGTGAGAAACACTTTGGACTCTTCTTCCAATCTCCGTCTGTAGGTAGGCCTCAGCTAAGTCTGCTTTCCTGAAGTGCTTGCTTCAGAAAGATTTGGAAGGATATCCTCTATCTGAGGCAGTACTGGGTTGATGGTGACCTTAACAGATCATGACAGACCCATTCTTCTTGACTACCAGGACCACTGGTGTTGCCCATGGGTTCCACTCAGCCTTGGAAAGAATTCCTTCAGCCTCCTTGCGATCTAGCTCACTGGCCAATTTATCATGAATGGTAGAAGGACCCAGATTGGCTATGTAAACCTTGGGTGTGGTATTTTCATTTAACACTAGTTTACCCTTGAATTTTTGAGTTTTCCAATGCCATCCTTAAACACTGCAGTGGCATCATCCAGTAGCTTTCTTAATTCGCTTTCAGTTGACAAATTTTCAGGGGATGTGGGATGCAAATAGCAGATGGATCTCCAATCAATCTGTCATTGTCTCAGCCACTCACGTCCCAATCATACTGGCCCTCCTGTTTTTACCACATACAAGGCCAATGTGGCTCATTGTTTGTTGTATTTCACTGGTATGAATGTCATCCCCACAGGCGTTATCTTTTATCCAGTACAAGTTCTTAGTTGGATATCTGCAGGCTTCAGTTTAGTATCTTTGAAAGGCATTTCAAACTCATTTTGTTGAATGACTGAAACATACAAGCTAGTGCCCAATTCCATTTTAATTAATTTGACAGTGCTTCTTCCTATAGATGCTGCCTGGCCTGCTGTGTTCCACCAGCATTTTGTGTGTGTTGTGTTAATTAGTTTGCTGTTCACTTCCGGTGCAAGTCATATTGCTTGTCTATTGTTAGTTTTTACATTTTAAATCTCAGGTCTACCCAGTCCTGTGCCACACTCATCATTATCAGATTTTTTATCAACAGCATGCATATGTGTACTCTTTTTGAAACAGCAACTTGACTTGTTATTTTTATCTCTTTCTTGTGCAGTCCATAGAACATTAAAGCACAGAAAGAGGCTTTTTGACCCTTCTTAGATGTGCCGAACCATTTTTCTGCCTAGTCCCACTGACCTGCACCTGGGCCATATTCCTCCATACACCTCTCATCCATGTACCTGTCCAAGTTTTTCTTAAATGTTAAAAGTGAGCCCGCATTTACCACTTCATCTGGCAGCTCATTCCACACTCCTACCACTCTCTGTGTGAAGAAACACCCCCCCATGTTCCCTTTAAACTTTTCCCCCTTCACCCTTAACCCATGTCCTTTGGTTTTTTTCTCCCCTAGCCTCAGCGGAAAAAGCCTGCTTGCATTCACTCTATCTATACCCATCATAATTTTATATACCTCTATCAAGTCTCCCCTTATTCTTCTACCTTCCAGGGAATAAAGTCCTAATCTATTCAACCTTTCTCTGTAACTCAGTTTCTCAAGTCCCGGCAACATCCTTATAAACCTTCTCTGCACTCTTTCAACCTTATTAATATCCTTCCTGTAATTCAGTGACAAAACTGCACACAGTACTTCAAATTCGGCCTCACCAATTCCTTACACAACCTCACCATAACATTCCAACTCATACTCAATACTGTGATTTATAGAGGCCAATGTACCGAAAGTAATCTTTACTACCTATCTATCTGTGATGACACTTTTAGGGAATTTTGTATCTCTATTCCCAGATCCCTCTGTTCTGCTGCACTCCTCAGTGCCCTACCATTTACCTTGTATGTTCTACATTGGTTTTTCCTTCCAAAGTGCAATATCTCACATTTGTCTGTATTAAACTCCATCTGCCGTCTTTCAGCCTTATTTTTCCAGCTGGTCCAAATCCCTCAGAGCTTTGAAAACCTTCCTCACTGTCCACTACACCTCCAATCTTCGTATCATCAGCAAATTTGCTGATCCAATTTATCACAATATCATCCAGCTCATTGATATAGATGACAAATAACAATGGACCCAGCACTGATCCCTGTCACAGGCCTCCACTCAGAGAAGCAATCCTCCACTACCACTCTCTGGCTTCTCCCACTGAGCCAATGTCTAATCCAATTTACTACCTACCATGTATAACTAGCGACTGAATCTTCCTAACTAGCCTCCCATGCAGGACTTCGTCAAAGGCCTTACTGAGGTCCATGTAGACAACATCCACTGCCTTCCCTTCATCCACTTTCCTGGTAACCACCTCGAAAAACTCTAACAGATTTGTTAAACATGACCTACCACGAACAAAGCCGTGTTGACTCTCCCTAATAAGTCCCTGTCTATCTAAATACTTGTAGATCCTATCTCTTAGTATTCCTTCCAATAATTTACCTACTACTGACGTCAAACTTACTGGCCTATAATTTCCCGGATTACTTTTAGAGCCTTTTTTTAAACAACGGAACAACATGAGCTAGCCTCCAATCCTCCAGCACCTCACCCGTAGATACCAACATTTTAAATATATCTGCCAGGGCCCCTACAATTTCAACACTAGTCTCCTTCAAGGTCCGAGGGAATACCCTGTCAGGTCCTGGGGATTTATCTACTCCAATTTGCCTCAAGATAGCAAGCACCTCCTCCTCTTCAATCTGTATAGGTTTCATGACCTCACTACTTGTTTGCCTTATTTCCATTGACTCCATGCCAGTTTCCTTAGTAAATACAGATGCAAAAAAAACCATTTAAGATCTCCCCCATTTCTTTTGGTTCCATACATAGCCAACCACTCTAATCTTCAAGAGGACCAATTTTATCCCTTACTATCCTTTTGCTATTAATATACCAGTAGAAGCACTTTGGATTATCCTTCATCTTGATTGCCAAAGCTTCCTCATGTCTTCTTTTAGCCCTCCTGATTTCTTTCTTAAGTATTTTGCTGCACTTTTTATACTCATCAAGTACCTTATTCGCTCCGTTTCCTATATATGTCATACATCTCTAGCTTTTTTTTTTAATCAGAGTTCCAATATCCCTAGAGAACCAAGGTTCCTTATTCTTATTCACTTTGCCTTTAATCCTGACAGGAACATACAAACTCTGCACTCTCAAAATTTCTCCTTTGAAGGTCTCCCACTTACCAATCACATCCTTGCCAAAGAACAGCCTCTCCCAATCCACGCTTTTTAGATCCTTTCTCATTTCTTCAAATCTGGCCTTTGTCCAATTTAGAACTTCAACGCGAGGACCAGATAGATCGACCTTTACCCATGATCAAGTTGAAACTAATGGTGTTATGATCACTGGAACCAAAGTGCTCCCCTACACACACTTCTGTCACCTGTCCTAACTCATTTCCTCTCTATTATTGCATCCTCTCTAGTCGATACCTCTATATATTGATTTAGAAAACTTTCCTGAACACGTTTTACAAACTCTAACCCGTCTAGACCTTTAACAGTATGGGAGTCCCAATCTTTACGTGGAAAATTAAAAACCCCTACTATCACACCTTTATGTTTCCTGCAGTTGTCTGCTATCTCTCTGCAGATTTGCTCCTCCAATTCTTGCTGACTATTGGGTGGTCTATAATACAACCCCATTAATGTTGTCATACCTTTCCTGTTTCTCAGCTCCACCCATATGGCCTCGGTAGACAAGCCCTCTAATCTGTCCTGCCTGAGCACTGCAGTAACATTTTCCCTGACTAGTAATGCCACCACCCCCCACCCCACCCCACCCTTCATCCCTCTGCCTCTATCACGTCTGAGACATTGGAACCCTGGAACAATAAACTGCCAGTCCTGTCCCTCCTGTAGCCAAGTTTCACTAATGGCTACAATGTCATAATTCCACATGTCAATCCATGCCCTCAGCTCGCCAGCCTTCCCCACAGTGCTCCTTGCATTGAAATAGACACACCTCAGAAGATTATTACCACCACACACAACCCTTCTATTCGTGACTTGGCATGAACCGTTAACATAATTTATTTTCACCCCTGCTCCACTATCTACTCTGGCACTGTGGTTCCCATCCCCCTGCAAATCTAATAACCCCCCCCCCCCCCCCCAATAGCACTAACAAACCTCCCTGCAAGGATATTGATCCCCCTGCAGTTCAGGTGTAACCCATCTCTCTTGTACAGGTCCCACCTGCCCCAGAAGAGGTCCCAATGATCCTGAAATCTGAAACCCTGCCCCCTACACCAGTTCCTCAGCCACATGTTCATCCTCCAGAGCATCCTAATCTTACCCTCACTGGTATGTGGCACAGGTAGCAATCCTGAGATTACCACCCTCGAGGTCTCACTTTTTAACTTCCTACCAAGCTCTCTATGCTCACTCCTCAGGACCTCCTCACTCTTTCTTCCTACGTCCATTTATTTCTGTCTGCCTGACATGCTCAGTGTATCTGTCCCACTTCAATGTACTTTCTGCAAGTTTCATCTTTAACCCTGCATTGGTCTGCTGTATTTGAGCCCCTGCCATGACGGTAACATAATTAGTTCAGCCAGGCTAGTTTCTGTTTAGACATAACAATTTTGTTCATGTTCACTTTAATTCCTGACTGCAACTCAATTCTATCTGTCTGCTATTTCCAATGACACAATTTCAACTGCTTTTTTAAATGTAAGCTCTGCTTCAGTTAAGAGCCATTTTTGAATGCTTTCTTGTAAGATTCTACAAACTAAATAATCTCCGAGTGCATTATTAAGCCCAACACTGAACTGGTAATGCTCAGTCTCGACAATTCAGCCATATGTGCTGAAATGGGCTCTTCTTTTTCTTAAAGAAACATGGAAAACCTACAGCACATTAAAGGCCCCTCGGCCCACAAAGCTATGCTGAACATGTCCTTATTTGAGAAATTACCTAGGGTTACCCATAGCCCTCTATTTTTCTGAGCTCCATATACCTGTCCAGAAGTCTCTTAAAAGATCCTATCATATCCGTCTCCACCACTGTCGCCGGCAGCCCATTCCACGCACTCACCACTCTCTGCGTAAAAATATTATCCCTGATGTCTTCTGTGCATCTACTCCCAAGCACCTTAAAACTGTGCCCTCTCATGCTGACCATTTCCTCCCTGGGAAAAAGCCTCTGACTATCCGCACAATCAATGCCTCTCATCATCTTGTGCTCCTCTATCAGGTCACCTCTCATCCTCCATCGCTCCAAGGAGAAAAGGCCGAATTCACTCAACCTATTCTCATAATGCATGTTCCCCAATCCAGTCAACATCCTTGTAAATCTCCTCTGCACCCTTTCTATGGTTTCCACATCCTTCCTATAGTGAGGCGACCAGAATTGAGCACAGAACTCCAAGTGGGGTCTGACCAGGGTCCTATATAGCTGCAACATTACCTCTCAGCTCCTAAACTCAATCCCACGATTGATGAAGGCCATTGCAGTGTAAGATTTCTTATCCACAGAGTCAGCTTGCGCAGCTGCTTTGAGCATCCTATGGACTCGGACCCCAAGATCCCTCCGATCCTCCACACTGCCAGGAGTCTTGCCATTAATGCTATATTCTGTCATCATATTTGATCAACCAAAATGAACCTCCTCACACTTATCTGGGTTGAACTCCATCTGCAACTTCTCAGCCCAGCTTTGCATCTGATCAATGTCCTGCTGTAACCTCTGACAGCCCTCCACACTATCCACAACACCTCCAATCTTTGTCATCAGTATTACTAAACCATCCCTCCACTTCTTCATCCAGGTCATTAATAAAAATCTCAAAAAGTGAGGGTCCCATAGCAGATCCCTGAGGCAAACCACAGGTCACCAACATCCATGCAGAATATGACCCGTCTACAACCACTCTTTGCCTTCTGTGGGCAAGCCAGTTCTGGATCCACAAAGCAATTCCCCCTTGGATCCTATGCCTCCTTACTTTCTCAATGAGCCTTGCATGGGGTGCTTTGTCAAATGCCTTGCTGAAATCCATATACACTACATCTACTCATCTACCATCATCAATGTGTTTAGTCACATCCTCAAAAATTTCAAACATGCTCGTAAGGCATGACCTGCCTTTCACAAAGCTATGCATATTATACCTTTCCAAATGTTCATAAATCCTGCCTCTCAGGATCTTCTCCATCAACTTACCAACCACTGAAGTAAGACTCACTGGTCTATAATTTCCTGGGCTATCTCTACTCAGTTTCTTGAATAATGGAACAACATCCGCAACCCTCCAATCCTCTGGAACCTCTCCCGTCCCCATTGATGATGCAAAGATCATCACCAGAGACTTGGCAATCTCCTCCCTTGTCTCCCACTGTAGCCTGGAGTACATCTCGTCCAGTACCAGTGACTTATCTAACTTGATGCTTTCCAAAAGTTCCTGCACATACTCTTTCTTAATATCTACATGATTAAGCTTTTCAGTCTGCTGTAAGTCATTCCTACAATCATCAAGATCCTTTTCCACAGTGAATACAGAAGTACTCATTATCTGCTCTGCTATCTCTTCAGGTTCCATACACACTTTTCCACTGTCACACCTCATTGGTCCTATTCTCACACGTCTTATTCTCTTAACAGACTTGTAGAATGCCTTGGGCTTTTCCTTAATCCTGTCCGCCAAGGCCTTCTCATGGCCCCTTCTGATTCTAATTTCTTTCTTGAGCTCCTTCCTGCTAGCCTTGTAATCTTATAGCTCTCTATCATTAGTTGCTTTTTGAACCTTTTTGAAAAGCTCTTCTTTTCTTCTTGACTAGATTTACACCACAGTTCCTGTACCCTACCATCCTTTCCCTGTCTTATTGGAATGTACCTATGCAGAACTCCACACAAATATCCCCTGAACATTTGCCACATTTCTTCCATATGTTTCCCTGAGAACATCTGTTTCCAATTTATGCTTCCAAGTTTTTACCTGATAGCCTTATATTTCCCCTTATTCCAATTAAACACTTTCCTAACTTGTCTGTTCCTATCCCTCTCCAATGCTATGGTAAAAGAGACAGAATTGTGATCACTGTCTCCAAAATGCTCTCCCACTGAGAGGTCTCACTCCTGACCAGGTTCATTTCCCAATACCAGATCAAGTACAACCTCTCCTCTTGTAGGCTTATCTACATATTGTGTCAAGAAACCTTCTTGAACAGACCTAACAAACTCCACCCCATCTAACCCCCTCGCTCTAGGGATATGCCAATTGATATTTGGGAAATTAAAATCTCCCACCATGACAACCCTGTTATTATTACACCTTTCCAGAATCTGTCTCCCTATCTGCTCCTCTATGTCCCTGTTGGGGTGGTCTATAAAAAACACCCAGTAGAGTTACTGACCCCTTCCTGTTCCTAACTTCCTGTAGATAATCCCTCCATGTCTTCCTCCTTTTCTACGGCCATGACGCTATCTCTGATCAACAATGCCACGCCCCCACCTCTTTTGCCTCCTTCCCTGTTCTTTTTGAAACATCTAAAGCGTGGCACTTCAAGTAACCATTCCTGCCCCTCAGCCATCCAAATCTCTGTAATGGACACAACATCATAGATCATTTTTAAAAATTCCAGTTATGAAACCTAAATCATTCAACAATGAATTTGTTTTTGAATGTTTTGGCATTACTTTCATGATATCAGCAAAGTTCATTTTGGTTGCTTTGGTTGGAGCAGTTAAACTTCTAAGTAAACGGTATGCTTTTCCATCCAATTAATTCAGCAAAACTGGCACACGCTTCAAAATACTGCTCAATTCATTCAGTATACATCAGCCTGTTGAAGCACATCTAACCAGTAATGAATTATTTAAATAAAGAATGTTTAATCAACAATATTTTCACAATATTGATCAAATATAACTGAAATATTAAATACACAGCAACTTCAGTCACTTTTCTTGTGTATTGTAATACCCTGTTGGAGATTGGCAGTGTGGAATGCTGCAAGTCAAATTCAGTAGTTTACTGGTGAATGGCGGAGGGAGGGTGGCAGACAGTGGAAGAGCAGCATGGCCCTGGCCACAGGAAGGACTAGGCCTCCATCCACCATGCTGCCTGTCTGCAGCTTCCCTGGGGGAGCTATTGGGCGTCAGATGCTCCACCGAAGTGCCAGAGGCAGTGTGGCATACTGCCCTTGCTGAAGTTTGTGCTGCCTCCCAGTGTTTGCTCAGCAGAAGACAAGCTGTATTGAGTTTGCTGCACTTACAAAATGTTTCACAGTTGCTTATTATACTACTCGAACAATGCTTCCCAAACCTTCAGCCTCCACTGTAAAGACCAGGGCAGCAAGCACATGGGACACTCCCATCTTCAAGAGTTACACCATCTTGACTTGGAAATGTACTACCACTTCTTTAATGCCACTGAATCTAAAACCTGAAATTACTGACACAACATCTCTGTTGAAGTAGCTTCACCTGGGATATCACCTTTCCAAGAGCAATAAGGCCTTACATGACTTATCAGAGACACCAGCAAAATGAAAAATCAATGAAAGAAGTTGGAAGGTGTAAAAAGTTAGAAGATATTGATACAAGGATCTTGGATTATTTTCCTAGTTAGCCAGACCCTCTAGTTCAGTAAAAAATATAATCTTTCATAATATTATGAAGCCACTTAAACCTGTGGTCCCTCATGATTTATCGTACTGAAACATAAGAATAGGAATAGGAGAGAGTAGAACCCTATGTAAGATGGGTACTTAATGACCAGCACGGATAGGAGAGGTTAATGGGTCTGTTTCTGTGCTATGCAAGTCTGTTTCTGGTTGCTCTTTACCCCTCTTATTTGTTCTATAAATACCCACTATTCCTTCTCAAGTAATAAATAAAATTGCTGCTTGAATTTTGCTCCCTGTAATGACAAATTTATCTCCTAACCCAGATATTCATTGGCCTTTGTGCAACATAAGTCTGTCTGAATTCAAACTCACCACCTTTTCTGAATGAGATAGATAGATAGATAGATAGATACTTTATTCATCCCCATGGGGAAATTCAACTTTTTTCCAATGTCCCATACACTTGTTGTAGCAAAACTAATTACATACAATACTTAACTCAGTAAAAAATATGATATGCATCTAAATCACTATCTCAAAAAGCATTAATAATAGCTTTTAAAAAGTTCTTAAGTCCTGGCGGTAGAATTGTAAAGCCTAATGGCATTGGGGAGTATTGACCTCTTCATCCTGTCTGAGGAGCATTGCATCGATAGTAACCTGTCGCTGAAACTGCTTCTCTGTCTCTGGATGGTGCTATGTAGAGGATGTTCAGAGTTATCCATAATTGACCGTAGCCTACTCAGCGCCCTTCGCTCAGCTACCGATGTTAAACTCTCCAGTACTTTGCCCACGACAGAGCCCGCCTTCCTTACCAGCTTATTAAGACGTGAGGCATCCCTCTTCTTAATGCTTCCTCCCCAACACGCCACCACAAAGAAGAGGGCGCTCTCCACAACTGACCTATAGAACATCTTCAGCATCTCACTACAGACATTGAATGACGCCAACCTTCTTAGGAAGTACAGTCGACTCTGTGCCTTCCTGCACAAGGCATCTGTGTTGGCAGTCCAGTCTAGCTTCTCGTCTAACTGTACTCCCAGATACTTGTAGGATTATGATTAGAGTGGAAATACAATACATTCAAATAGTCTTAACTGTCATCAATTCTAATAGTTCAGATAAGCTACCACAAAGACGTCAAATAATCAATATACTTGGTTGAAAAAATAATGCACCTTCTCTTCAGCAATGGATCCATGAACATGTATGGACATTGGTCCATGATATTTACATGGCTTTTATACTGTTCTACTTACTTCCAAAATTTCTGAAATCATAAAGTGAGAAATAGAATAAAGATCTTTTAACATAGAACAGTATAGAACAGTACAAGCTGACCGGTGTTGTGCCAACCTTTTAACCTACATGAAGATCAACCTAACCCTTCCCTTCCGTATGTGTTCCATGCAATTACTACTCTGAGTAAAAAGCTGACATCCAGCGCCCCCATACTTTCCCCCAATCACCTTATAATTATGCCCTTTTGTATTAGCCATTTCCGCCCTGGGAAAAAAAGCACAGGTTGTCCACATTATGTCGCTTTGCATCTTGTACTGCTCTATTAAGTCATCTCTCATCCTTCTTTGGTCTAAAGAGAAAAGCCCCAGCTCACTCAACCTTTCCTCATAAGGTATGATCTCTAATCCAATCAGCATCCTGGTAAACCTTCTCTCCAGCCTCTCTAAAGATGCCACATCCTTCCTATAATGAAGCAACCAGAACGCAACACAATAATCCAAGCGTAGTCCACTGCGTTTTATAAAATTGCAACATTACACTGCTGCTCTTGACTCAGTCCTTCAACTATTGAAGTATAGAAATCAACAGCACATTACAGGCCATTTGGCTCACAATAGGGTAACGCACCATACACTTTCTTAACTTATCAATTTAAGGGATCTACAGTTGTGAACCTCAAGAATCCTTTGTTTCTCCACACTGCTAAGAACCCTGTCATTAAGCTTGCACTCTGCCTTCAAGTCTGATTTTACTAAGTGTGTCACTCATACTTTTTTGGATACAACTCCATCTCCTACTTCTCAGCCCAACTCTACATTCTGTCAATGTCCTGTTGTAACCTACAACAACTTTCTATACTGTCCACAACAACACTAACCTTACTAACACATCCTTCCACTTTCTCATCTAATGCCGGTAAGATGGTGGAGCATTCATACACAATGGCTTCTATGTGACCAACCAAAGATGTTATTACAATTGCAAGTCCCTGCTGGACATTAATAACTTAAAGTACTGCAACTCTATTCCATTAGTGTGTTGTTCATTGGCAGAGAAACTGAAGGAGCTGGACTTGGTGCAGATGGTATTACTGGAGAGGCATTGGAGTTGTCATGCAAAGACAGTATGCAGTCCAACAACAAATGATCACCTTATTCACTTTTCTTGCAATCACAAGACCCTGTTGGACATTGGTAATGTCAAATGCCTCAAGCCTGCTTCGCTGTTTTATTGGCGAATGGCAGGGAAGCTGTGTGGCCCTGGTCATAACATGGACTAGGCCTCAAATCACATTGTCACCAGTCTGCAGCCACTGAAGGAGAGAGGTGTCAGAGTCAACGTGTTCCACCAGAGTGCTGGTGGTGGTGTAGTGCAGCGTCCATGCTGGAGTCAGTGTTGCTCAGCAGAAGACAAAGATGTATTGTGTTCTACTGCAGACTGCTGCAACGTTCATGGACTCAGGGAGTTGGACTTTTTTTTGTGTGTGTGATCATATTTTACTGCTGCTGTGTTATGTGTGCCTTGTGCTGTGTGTGACTGTTGGTACTGTGTTTTGCACCTTGACTCCAGAGTAACTGTTTCATTTGACTGTATTCATGAGTATTCATGTATGGTTGAAAGACACCTAAACTTGAACTTAAATGCAATTCATTTATCAATATCACATAAAGAAGGGTCCCTGCGAAATCCCTGTGGAAGACCACAAGTCACTGACCTCCAGGCAGAATTAGCTACATCGACGCGACCTACTGCCTTGTGTAATTTTAGCTAATTCTGAATCCATGCAGTTAAGTTTTCCTAGATTCCATGCCTCCTGACTTTCTGAATCCGCCTACCATAAGGAACCTTGTTGACAGCCTTACTAAAATCCATGTCCACCACATCCACCACTCTACCTTCATCAATATGCGTTTATCTTTTCTGTGAAGAAGTTAATGAGACTTATGAGACACAACCTGCCCCTATCAAAGCCATGCTGACTATCTCTCAGACTATGTTTCTCCAAATGCTTGTAAATCCTGTCCTTAAGAATCCTCTCCAATAGTTTGCTCACCACTGAAGTGAGACTCTCTGGTCTACAACTCCTGGGACTACCCCTATTACAGTGATCAAACAATAACATTTGCCACCCCGCAATCTTCTAGTACTTCTGTAACAAGGGAGGAAGCAAAGATCATTGCTAATGGCACAATGATCTCTTACTTCACTTCCCTTAGTAACCTGAGGAACATCCCATTCGACCACGATGGGATTATCTACTCTACTGTTTTTCAAACCTTCCAACGTAGCCTCGTTCTTAATGTCAACATGTTGCAGCACAGTCTGTTCTATGCTGACCTCATATTCATCAAGGTCTCTCTCTGGTGAATACTGAAGCAAAATATTCACTGAGGATCTTGTCTACTTCCTGCCACTCCAGGCACATGTTACCTCTTCTATCCCTGGCCGGTATTATCCTCACTCTAGTCATAGCACCTATGGAGGGGAATAAACAGCCAACATTTTGGGCCAGGACACTTCATCAGATCTGGGAAGGAGAGGGATAAAAGCCTGAATAAGAATATGGGGGTAGGGGGAGTAGTACAAATAGGAGAGGACAGTGGAACATTAAATAAAGGAGTGAGGGGGAAACCAGAGGGAGCTGATAAGCAAGTGGGGAAATGAGAAGGGATGAGAAGGTAACCAGAATAGGAAATGGAAAAAGAGTGGTAGGAGGCTATCAGGTTATGCAACCCAAGTTTAGCCTTTTTATGGCTGCAGAGGTGGTGATGGACAGACGTGTCAGGATGGGAATGGGAAGTGAAATTGAGAAGGGTAGCCACCATGAGATCCAGCCCTTTGTGGTGGATGGAGCAGAAATGCTCAATAAAGCAGCCCCCCCCACCCCCGCCATTCCATTTCTACATGAAGACATGGTTGCACCAGGAGCACTGGTTACAAAAGATAATACTGGCAGACTTACAGGTGAATCTTTGCCTCACTTGGAAAGACTGTTGGGACCCTGAATGGTGGTGAGAGAGGTGGTGTAGCACTTACCATGCTTGCAGGGATAAACACCAGGAGGGAGGGATGAGTGGACTAGGGAGCCACATAGAGAGTGGTCCCTAAAGAAAGCAGAGAGGGTTTGGGTGAGGGAAGAGAAGATATGCTTAGTGGTAGGATCCCATTGGAGATAGCAAAAGTTACAGAAAAGGACTTGCTGGATATGAAAGCTCGTGGGTGAGAGGCAAGGACAAGGGGAACTCCTGTTTTGATGGTGGGAGGATGGGGTAAGGGTAGATGTGCTGTATCTTCCAGCATCCGCAAAATCTGTTTGTTTCCTATCTGTCAATGCTGTATTGTTACTAAATTCTATGTTCACCTTTGCAAGATACAGTTCATAATACACCACAGCTTTCCAATAAGACATGCACAAATCTATATTCAATTCATCAAAGGATTGTTTCTAGATTCAGAAGTAAATTCAATAACACAACCCACAGGATGGAAAATAAAAACACCACACTATTATTTCTCCCAATATGTATTAATTGGTTATCTAGACACTGCACTTATCACTTGCCACTCGCTTGGTGTCATACTAGATGGTCAACATGCCAAGATTCAAAAAGAAGCGGTTGAAGAGATTCTGGAGGCATTAGCAATGTCCCATCAAGAATCAATAGATTCTGGCATGGTTCTGGAGGATTGGAAAATTGCAAATGTCACTCCACTCTTCAAAAAATGTGAGAGGCAGCAGAAAGGAAATTATAGGCCAGTTAGTCTGACCTCAATGGTTGGGAAGATGTTGGAGTTGATTATTAAGGACGTTGTTTCAGGAGACACATAAAATAGGTCATAGTCAACATAGCTTCCTATTTTGCCTGGCAAATCTATTTTGAATTCTTTGAAGAAATAACAAGCAGGATAGACAAAGTGAATGTTCTGTAGTTGGGTTTTCAGAAGGCGATAAGGTGCGATAAATGATGCTGCTTAATGTTATGAGTCCATGGTATTACTGGAAAGATACTAGCATGGACAGAGCATTGGCTGGTTGGCACAAGGCAAAAAGTGTGAATAAATGGAGCCTTGTCTGTTTGGCCGCCTATGACTAGTGGCGTTCCACAAAGGAATGTGTTGGGACCACTTCTTTTTACATAATATGTCAAAGGTTTAGATGATGGAACTGATGGCTTTGTGTTCAAGTCTGCAGATGATATGGAAGATAGGTGGAGGGACAGGTAGTGTTGAGGAAGCAGAGAAGCTACAGAAATACTTAGATTTGGAGAATGAGCAAAAAAGTGACAGAAGGAATATAATGTCCGAAAGTGCTGTTCATGCACGTTGGTAGAGGAAGAAAAAGTATAAACTACTTTGTAAATGGAGAGAAAATTCAAAAATCTGAGGTGCAAAGGGACTTCGGAGTCCTTGTGCAGGATTCCCTAAAGGTTAATTTGCAGATTGAGTCTGTGGTGAGGAAGGCAAATGCGATGTTAACAGTCATTTCAAGAGGGCTAGAATATAAAAGCAAGGATGTAATGTTGATGTTTTATAAGGCACTAGTGATGCCTCACTTGGAGTAATGTGAGCAGATTTGTGCCCCTTATCTAAGAAAGGATGCACTGATGCTGGAGAGCGTTCAAAAGAGGTTCACAAAAATGATTGCAGGATTGAAAGGCTTATCATATTGGGAATGTTTGATGGCTCTGAGCCTGTAGTCACCAAAATTCAGAAGAATGGGAGGAGATCTCATCAAAAGGCCCTGATAGAGTGGATATAGAGACGATGTTTCCTATGGAGGGGGAGTCGAAGACCAGAGGACATGGCTCAGAATGGAGGGTTTCCATTTAGAACAGAGCTGTGGAGAAATTTCTTTAGTCAGAGAGTGGTGAATCTGCAGAATTCGTTGCCACACATAGCTGTGGAGGCTAAGTCATTGGATATATTTAAGGAAGAGGTTGATAGATTCTTGATTATTCGGGGCATGAAGGAATACGGGGAGAAGGCAGGAGACTGGGGTGAGAGGGAACTGGATCAGCCATGATGAAATGGTAGAGTAGACTTGATGGGCCAAATGGCCTAACTCTGCTCCTATATCCTATGGTCTTAAGGTCTTTCTTCAATATTTTAACCAATTTGAGCTCATCGCCCAATGAGTATGCCAATATTCAGCAATTCAACATGAATCCCACACATAATCCACCTCTGATTGGACTGGTATCTTAAATAAATATTAGGAAGAATAGTATTAGCCCATGATTGAAAGGTGGAGCAGACTCGATGGGCCAAATGGCCTTCTTCTGCTCCTATATCTTATGGTCTTAGAGTCATAGGACAATACGACATAGACACAAGTCCTTTGGCCCAATAAGTCCATGCTAGCCGTTGTGCCCACCTGTCTAATTGCAATTTTCCATGTTTGGCCTGTATCCTCTAGCCTCACCCCCACACGTATGTGCCTATCCAGGTGTTTCTGAGTGATTTTATTATACCTTGGTTCAACCACTTCCTCTGCCAGTGCATACAATATATTCACCAACCTCCATGTGGAAAAAGTTGCCCCTCAAATCTCTATTAAATCCTTCCCGGTTCACTCTAAAACTATGCCTCATAAGTTTGGACTCCCATACCTCGGGGAGAAAGACTGTTACCATGCACTTTATCAATGCCCCCATGACTTTATAAACCTCTACAAGGTCACCCCTCATTCTCTATTCTCCAAGGAATAAAGATCTGGTCTGGAAACCTCTCCCTATAACTCAGGCCCTCTGGTCCTATATTCACTCCAAAATTCTTCAGACCTTTGACTCATTCCTGCTTCTTGTAGAATATCCTGCAAATAATCACATTCCCAGTCTACATTTAAATCTTCTGGCATTTCAGTGATGGAACATATGCCTCGAATCATTTATATTTTCCTAGTTTTTCTATTTGATCTGCTATTGCATGTTGCTTAAGGTCTGCTCTTCTTTCTCAGTTTTGCCTGGCAGAAGGTCTTTGTGAAACACCTGGTATCACTTACCTCTACTTACAACTGCATAAATCCTCTTTAGAACTACAAGAAGCTACTGTGCCCTACATGTTCTGGATGCTTCTAAGGCGCAGAGTTAATGGTTGGGTTAAAAATGGGGTGGTTGGAATATCACAATTCCAGCTCACAGCAGGTGCTGTATGTCATAGAGGAAGTAGAGGTCATTTGTAAAAGTTGTGGGGAAATCTAAGGGAGTTCAAAGAATTTCCTTTAGTGCAATCAAGGTTATTAAATTTTGAAAGAAATCGACAAGGAGTTGCGTATCCAAAATGACCAGTTTCTTTATAGCATCAGGTTCCCATTTAGCATATCCTGCTACGGAAGAGGTAGAGAAATGGCAGCCCAAGGGCTTGTGTGCAAAGCATTCCACACAATGAAGTACCTTTGAAGTTACTTTTGATGCAAGTCCTAGGGAAAAAAAGATTACTACCGACAGCAATTCCATCAATCTTTTCCATATTTTGACAATGTTGGATGTCACCAAAAAAAAAATCATCTGAACATCTTTAATTTACCTTTGAGAAACAATAATGGGAAACTTTAGCTAAGTATCTAACTATATATCCATTCCTCCCATGACACTCGTTTAATAGAACATTTATGTTACCAAAGCATCTTTTCTGCAGGCTAGATTTAGTTATTTTGTTACAATAGTTCAATTTTAATTTATTTTCCCCTCTATTTATAGCCTCTACTCTGAACTATATGCAGGACTACTTCATCAGTTGTAATTACTGATGGCAACCCTAATCCAATTTGCTTCAGTTTGTGAAACATCTGGTTTGACTATCTTCATTGTGAGCAAAGGGATTATTCTTGTTCAATACCCAATTAGCACTGAAATAGTTCTCTTGGAAGAACTATTTCATTTGGAAGAATTGGATAACACTGCTAGTAATATTTAGAAAGTCAATAATCCATCTACATGCTTCCTGCTCTTAACCAACTATATTTTACTCGTAGGTGTTTAATAGGATTTCAATTTATCCAATTATTTGATATCAAGGACAGTTCTTATCCAAAGAAGAAATGTTGTCTATGAAGCATAACTTTTAATACTAGGCATGCACTCTGCCAAATTTCCACACAGAGACCAATGGAAATTTGGCAAGTCTGTGTGAAGCAAGTTTTTACTTTTTGTAAACTAAACTTCTGGTTGAAGATTTAATTTGACTTGGAAAGTGTTTTGGCAACTTGATTGCTTTTATTTATAGTTTAGGGAAATGTTATATGATGATAACAAGTTTGAACAAACTACAGAAGTAATTTGCAGAATTCACACGGGGAACAGGGGAAAGAATCCATCTCTGTCATTTTGTACTTATTCCAGCACTATATTTAGTGAGAGTGCAATCCAGGGATTATTTGGAGACAGAACTAAGGAGAGTGCTGCACCTGTCTTCACATACACAGGCAGATATAGACATTACAGTTATGGAGGTAGAGTGTGAAATTTTGCACATGTACAAACGAGAAATATTAAGGTACCTAATACTTTTGTAAAAAGTGAATAAAATACACCCCAGCTTCTTAAAAGTGAGAGAAGCAATAACAGAGGCTCTGACCCTCCTGTCCCCATTCTCATGAGAACACAGAGGTGCTGGCACCGTTGTTTGAAAATGGAGAAGACTGACTAGTATAATCTGCATACTCATCGCTATCTTGGAAATGGAGGGTGAAATATAGTAAACACAAGCATCTTAAAGAAAGCAAATAAGACCATCTATATAGGTTTCTTCCTGCTATCTGCTGCTGACGAAATCATAGCCAAAGTCCTCCTTAACTGCCTCTTCCCAGTGTCAGAAACAGATGTTGCTTGAAGGCATGGGTTTCTTCCATCCAGAGGGACGGTAGACAAAATCATTCAGAATCTTCCCCAACTAGAAGCTCTGGATGAACTATGAGATCCACAGTCCACTGAGCGCCAGATCAGAGTCATTCAAATCCGATGACCAAGCAAGCTACAAGAGGTCCACTGCCAAACGCCAAATTAAAGGTAGTAACAAATCAGCATGTAGGAGGGAGATTGAAAATCTGAGTGATGCCACAACAACAACCAGCAAGATCAAGGAGCAGGAGCAGGAAACGCAGGTCTATGAGCCAGTTCTCATCAGAGGTGGAGAGGGTCAACAACTTTAATTTCATTGATATTATAATTTCAAAGGACCTATCCTGGGCCCAGCACATAAGTGCAATTAAAAAGAAAGCACAATATTGTCTCTACTTCTTTAGAAGCTTGTGAAGATTTAGTATGACATCTAAGACTTCGACAAAATTCTATAGATACATGGTGGAGAGTATAGTGACTGGCTGCATCACAGACTGGTATGGAAGCACCAATGCCCTTGAATGGAAAATCCTGCAAAAAGTAGCAGATATGGCCCAGTCCACCACAGGCAAAGTCTATGAAGCACATCCATGCAGAGCCTTGTTGTAGGAAAGCAGTATCCATCAGCTAGATAATGCTCTCTTCTCACTGCTACCATCAGGAAGGTGATACAGGAGCCTCAGGATCACACCACCATGTTCAGGAACAGTTACTACCCCTTAACTATCAGGCACTTGAACTAGAAAAGACTGCACTTGTCCCCTCACTGAATTGTTTTTTCAACCTATGGACTCACTTTTAAGGTCTCTTCATCTCATGTTGTCGATACTTATTGTTTGTTTATTTATTTATTATTATTTGTTTCTTGCTGTATTTGCAGTTTGTAGTCTTTTAAACACTGTTAGTGCAGTCTCTCATTGATTCTATTAGTGTGAGTGGATTTACTGAGTATGTGAACAAAAATGAGTCTCAGGGCGGTATAGGGTGACATACATGTACTTTGATAATAAATTTACTTTGAACATTCTTCTCAATCTTTCTTGCCAGTATTGCATCTCAGCACCTACGTCATCCTGTAGACGTGGAACTAATTGTTAATGGGATGCTGTCCAACCTACAGTAAATACATTGTAAAACCAAAGTTCTTCAAACATTAGTAGTTAAGTCACAACAATTGCATTTGTATCCACTCAAAGGGCAACATCTTAAGCCAGTGTAAACACTTTTAGTGAAGCATACAAGAAGTTGGCATTTACACTCAGCCTCTGGAAGACAAAAGCTCTCTGCCTGTTTGCTCTATATACAACCTGCCCTCTAGCAATGAAGTTTCAAGGCACTTCCCACCTCTTGCAAGCCATCTCTTGGTGATGGCATGTATCAGTGATATAATTCACCACAATCTTCAGAGCACAACCACATACTTGGTCAACTGAAGAAAAGAATGATTTAAAGATTATAAGCATCAAACTTAAGATCTCAGAGCAGCGGTGATCACAGTTTTCCTAAATCTTTACATGACCCTAACAACCAACAGGCGACATCTCAAGTTACTGGAAAGATGGCATCTCTTTTGTCTCCATCAGATCATCTAATTTCACTGGATGGACAAATGAACCGATTTGTGTTCTCACTTGGGATAGCCACCAATATGCAGGCCCTACTTACATTATGCAGACCACTCTGTTCACAGTCACAGTACCATAATTCTGAAATACAGACTATTACAAACTGCCAAAGGAAAAAATTATCAGGCAGAGGGGTAAGGTTCAAGGATGCATGCAAAGAATCCTTGAAGAAATGGAACTTCCCACTGACTCATGAAAACCTGTGGACCTTGGACAATCCATTTAAAGAGGAGGCATTTAGAATGGTATTGGGAATCATCGGGAGCACATATAGGTCCTATACAAGTTCAGAATCAGATTTAATATCACTGGCATATGTCGTGAAAATTGTTGTTTTGCAGTAGCAGTACTTAGCAAAACATAGCAATAAAGACTATGAATTACAACTCAGGCTCCTATGCCTCCTCCTTGTTGGCAGCAATGAGAGGAGGACATGCCCTGGGTGATGGGGGTCCATAATGACAGATGCTACCTTTTTGCGACATTATCTTATGAAGGTGTCCTGGATGCAGAGAAGACTAGTGCCCATGATGGAGCTGGCTGAATTTACAACTCCCTGCAGCTTTTCCCAATCCTGTGCAGTGACCCCTCCATCCAGATGATGATGCAACCAGTAAGAATGTTCTTCAAGGTATACTTATAGAAATTTGCAAGTGTCTTTAGTGATATGCCGATTCTCTTCAATCTCCTCAGGAGAGCTGTGGTTCAACTCACCCACCCGCCTGCACTCTGGCCACCATCTGCCTGATTCACTACTTCTGAATTGACAAAGCCCAAGTGGAGATCAGTCATCCTCAAATCTGAGTAATTGCTTATGAAGAAGGTAAGATATTTGTAGTGTACAGCTTAATTTATCATTTTGGGGGGCACAATTTTAAATGGATTGTCGGCATCTATTTGTTAAATTTAATTGAATGGTTTGAAGGGATATAAGTAGGGTAGGAGGGTCAGCAAGAGTAGACAAAACATGAAAATCTGAAGGGATCCAGATAGTGTACAGAATAGGATTCTACAAGATACATGGCTAGTCCCCTTACTATCCATGGCTTACATAAATGGTCTATACTTACATTTCGGACATCAGAGTAAGAAGCTTACTGAGGGTCAGCAGTGGATAGGGTGAGCAGTTTCAAGATCCTGTCTGATTGCATCATTGTGTTGGGGCAAGGATAGATCTGACCTATCCTGGACCCAGCACATTGATGCAATTACAAAGGCACGTCAGTGACTAACTCATTAGGAGTTTGGTGAGATTTAGTACGTCACCAAAGACTCTTGCAGATTTCTGCAGATGTATGGTGGAGAGCATTCTGGCTGGGTGCATCACTGTCTGCTACAAAGCCTCCAATGCGTAGAATCACAAGATACTGCAGAGGATTGTAGATTCAGTCAGTTCCATCTTGGACATAACCTACCTGCCAATGAGGACATTTTCAAGAGGAACACACACAAAACTTTGGAGTAACTCTTGGCGCTCCTACCATTGAAGAAGTGGTATAGGAGCACAAAGCGGGTATGACATGTCCAAGATGATGAGGGTCTTTAATAACGGATTAACCCACACTCAATGCTTTAAGAACAGCTTCTCCCACTCCACCATTAGATTTCTGGATGATCCAAAGACACCACCTTGTTCGTCATTTGCACCATCTACTTTGTAACATAGTAATTTTATTGCCTTGCACCATACTGCTGCTGCAAAGCAGCACAGTTCATAACACATGTCAGTGAGATAAACTTTATTCTGCAGTTGGCCCTCAGCCTCTGGCGCTCCAGAGAAATCAATCCAGCTGTCATGGTCCCATCTGGCTGTCCCCCATCTCGCTCCCATATCCTTGATTATGCCTGAATTCCAGTTGTTAGATTCCCAATTGATGCTAGTTCACTTAATTACAGCACACCTGGTTTCCATCGGAGACTGCAGGATAAGAACTTGGCATCACAACCACGGGTTGCCAGTTTGTTTGTCTATTCCCATGTGATAATTTTGTTTCCTGACCGCTTAGAACCGTTAGTTCTAAGTTCAGCTCCAGTTTCAAGTTATTCCATGAAAACCCCGTCTCCATGTCAAGAGCCTATATCTGAACTCCACGTCAAGATTCCTCCTGGTTATCTGTTCCATGTTCGCAACTGTGCAAGCAACTCTTCACCGTGTCTCCATGTCTGTGTCCAGCACTTGGGTTCAACCCCAGCCGCCCCGTGTAATACCAACTTTGTCTAACCTCTCCTTAACAATCTCCAATCCAGGTAACATCCTGGTGGACCTCTGCTGCACCCTCTCCAAAGCCTCCACATTCTTCTTACATTGTCCTGACTGGAACTGCACACAACACTCCAAACGTGAGCAAACTGAAGTTCTATACAGCTACAGCATGACTTCCCACTTTAATACTCAGTGCTCCAACCTATGCCACACGCCTTCCTTATCACCACATCTACTTATGGTGTAACTTTCAGGGAGTTGTGGGTCTTGTACCCAAGAACCCTCTGTACATTTATGTGGCCAAGGGTCCTACATTTACTGGATATTTGTTTCAAGTTCACAATTTCAGAAATAGAACACATTTTTGCCTCGATCAATTTATGTTCTCAGGGTACTACATTTGCTTTGCTCAGTAAAGAAATGAGAGGAAAACAATAATATATAGTATTTTCTAATAGGAAGAAGCTGAAGAAAGTATTCAGACTTCAATAAAGCTGAATTCGATGTGGCCACTAGAGGGGAGTCTGGGAATTTGCATTGCAAAGCCTACACCAGTATCACACCTGCATAAACCAAAGGTTATTCCAGAAAATAGAGGGAAATAAATTGTTAACATTTCAGGCTGAAACCCTTTATCAGGACTGGAAAGCAAGGGGTCAGAAGCGAGAAAAAGAAGGTGGGGATGGAGGAGGAGTATAAGCTGGTGGCTGATAGGTGAGGTGAAGCCAGATGAGGGGGAAGCATGAGGGCAGGTGAGGGGGAAGGAGTGTGGGTAGGGGGGTGGAATTAAAGGAAACGATGTGAAAAGTTGGAAGGTGATAGGTGGAAGAGATAAAGCACTGAAGGATTCTGATAGGAGAAGATAGTGGACCATGCAATAAAGGGAAGGGGATAGGGAACTAGAGGAAGGTGGTGGACAACCACAGGGGCAAGTGAAGTAAAGAGAAGTTGTGTTTAGAGTTTGTTATGAACATAATGCTGACACTAATAGCCCACGTTGCTATTCATGCAAAACAGTAACAGCAGGGTGTAGCATTGTTCTCAAAGGTATCCAAATCTTGTTGTCCAAAGCACGCCAATAATTTTCATGAGAAAGTATCAATTTGCTTCTCTACAGAATGGTGTGAAATTACATGCACAGCAGACTGAAGCTCTATTTACTGTGGAAATTTGGGTCTTGTCCATATTAATCAATGTTTGTTGCTAAACATGCATTAATTACCACTTGTCAGCATCTCTTGTATGGAACATTGACTATTCCAAACATGGCGCTTCATACCTCAAGTCTTAAGTGCCATGGCTGATGTTAAAAAGATACTTTGGATTAAAAGCCTAAGGTACTTATTTACTCTGGAAGGACATTGGTTTAAAAAAAACACTGATTATGTTTAGAGTCAATGAAAGCTTTCTTCAGACCAGAAATGAGCAATTTGCAGCTCAAGTATTCAAAATGTTTGATTATAATTATCAGGAACTAGATGGAATGGCACCTAACATCCTTCAAAAGATTTGAAAAAATAATCCTGACATTTTAGTCAAATTGCCATTCATTGTTGGCAAAGAAATCAATAAATTCTATTGCCATTTGAATCTGCTGGTATGGAATATTTTAAAAAGACTGATGATGGTTGTCCTTTTGAAATTTTGTATTCTAATGTACATTATTTCCTATTATATACTTATTCTACTTTATATATGTATCTTCTACCTCAAATCAGGAAATGAGCAGTCCCAAAGAGTAATGCTAATGAACATAGTCATGACATTGATTACTCATATTGATTAACCAAGGATTGTAGCAGGCTGAACTTTACTCACTGTTTCACCACAGAAGATGGAGAGGAATTCTAGTGTTCGTATTGAAATATCAATTAACATGCATTTCTGAAAGGGAGACTGTGCAGATACTAAACACAAGAAATTCTGCAAATGCTTAAAATACAAAGCAACAAAATGCTGGAGGAACCCACCAGGTCAGGCAGCATCTTCGGGAATGAGTAAACATACATTTCCGGCCAAGAACCTTCTTCAGGACTAGAAAGAAAGGGGGAAGACGCCAGTCTAAAAAGGTGCTGAGAGGGGAAGTAGGATAGCTAGAAGGTGATAGGTGAGGCCAGGTGGATAGGAAAGCTTAAGGGCTGGAGGGGAAGGAATCTGTTAGGAGAGAAGAGCAGACAATAGGAGAAAGGGAAGGAGGGGGCCCTGGAGGAGGTGATTGGCAGGTGTACCAATTGATGAATACCAATGAAGAAATTGATATTCATTTCTCTGGTTGATGGCTACCCAGAAGGAATACAATGTGTTCCTCTCCACCCTGATGGTGGCCTCACTGAGGCACAAGAGATGGACATGGACTGACTTATCAGAAGGAGAAATGAATTTTCATGGAGTCTACCCAGACGGAATAGAAACATAGAAAACCTCCAGCACAATACAGGCCATTCGGCCCACAAAGCTGTGCCGAACATGCCCTTACCTGAGAAATTACCTAGGGTTACCCGTAGCCCTCTATTTTTCTGAGCTCCATGTACCTATCCAGGAGTCTCTTTAAAGACTCTATCGTATCCACCTCCACCACCGTTACTGGCAACCCATTCTATGCATTCACTGCTCTCTGCGTAATGTTACGTACCCCATAACTGGGTCACTTACCAGCAAAGATAGAGAGGTCCGCTGAAGTCTGATGGTACTATTTTTTTAACAGTATTTATTGATAAAAAGACACAAAATAATATCAATGCAAACATACAGATAATATACTTCATCAATACTAACTCTAAAAGCACGGGTATAATAATAATCAATAAGAAATAGCTCTATCGTTGTCTAGGGGATAATGTATTGTCCGATGGAAATATAAAAGTCACTGTAGTTCATTCAAGCTGCAGCTCTTTGGGTTTAAGAGAGACGGTTTTAAACTTGCCCGGGTCTTTTATGATGCCAGTCCTCTGAGTCGGGGGAGCTGATTTCCCTGTTGCTAGCTAAAAGCCGTTTTCCGTGGTTCCAGCCATCAGTCCCAAGCAACGGAACTGAACGCACGTGGCCTCCTTCAAATGGCTTCCTGCTATTACAGGATCGCTAGCGTTTCTTCTGGTGCGTCTGAGGGGCTGTTCCTACAGACCCTCTTCTATCCTGACTCGCAGGGTCGAAGATGTCAATCAGGTTGGGGTGATGCAATCTCTTTCTCACCCAGCCCACTTTGCCTGAGGGCGTTCACGTAGCATAGCATCTCAATCCACAAATGTGTCTCCAAGAGACAATGGCCATGTCCCATAGCTTTACATAGCCGGGGAACGAGGCATTCTGCACGTCTCTCTCTCATTTCCTGGGTCCCCTGACCCAACCCAATAGTGATCTTGTGATTCTCACAAAGGAGGGGGCTGCAGGCATAACAGTAAAAAACTTATCACTGACAGCTCCTCTGTACCCATTTCCAAGCACCTTAAAACTGTTCCCTCTTGGCTAGCCATTTCAGCCCTGGGAAAAAGCCTCCGACTATCCACACGATCAATGCTTCTCATCATCTTATACACCTTTATCAGGTCACCTCTCACCATAGGTTCACTCAACCTATTCTCATATGGCATGCTCCCCAATCCAAGCAACATCCTTGTAAATCTCCTCTGCACCCTTTCTATGGCTTTCACATCCTTCCTATAGTGAGGCGACCAGAACTGAGCACAGTACTCCAAGTGGGGTCTGACCAGGGTCCTATACAGCTGTAACATTATCTCTCAGCTCCTAAACTCAGTCCCACAATCGATGAAGGCCAATGCACCGTATGATTTCTTAAACACAGAGTCAACCTGCGCAGCAGCTTTGAGTGTCCTATGGACTCAAGCCCCAAGATGAACTCCATCAGCCAACTCTCAGCCCAGTTTTGCATCCTAACAATGTCCCACTGTAACCTCTGACAGTCCTCCACACTATCCACAACACCTCCAATCTTTGTGTCATCAGCAAATTTACAAACCCATCCCTCCACTTCCTCATCCAGATCATTTATAAAAATCACAAAGAGTGAAGCACACCACTGGTCACCGACCTCCATGCAGAGTATGATCCATCCACAACCACTCTTTACCTTCTGTGGACAAGCCAGTTCTGGATCCACAAAGCAATGTCCCCTTGGATCCCATGCCTCCTTACTTTCTCAATAAGCCTTGCATAGGGTACCTTGTCAAATGCCTTGCTAAAATCCATATACACTACATCTACTGCTCTACTATCATCAATGTGTTTAGTTACATCCTTCACAAAATTCAATCAGGCTCGTAAGGCACGACCTGCCTTTAACAAAGCCACACTGACTATTCCTAATCATACTATACCTCTCCAACTGGTCATAAATCCTGCCTGTCAGGATCTCCATCGACTTATCAACCACTGAAGTAAGACTCACTGGTCTATAACTTCCTGTGCTATCTCTACTCCCTTTCTTGAATAATGGAACAACATCCGCAATCCTCCAATCCTCCAATCCTCCAGAACCTCTCCTGTCCCCATTGATGATGCAAAGATCATTGCCAGAGGCTCAACAGTCTCCTCCCTCACCTCCCACAGTAGCCTGGGGTACATCTTGTCCGGTCCTGGGGACTTATGCAACTTTTCAAAAGCTCCTGCACATCCTCTTTCTTAATATCTAAATACTCAAGCTTTTCAGTCTGCTTTAAGTCATTCCTAGAATCGTCAAGATCCTTTTCCATAGTGAATATTGAAGCAAAGTACTCATTAAGTACCTCTGCTATCTGCTCCGGTTCCATACACACTCTTCCACTGTCACACTTGATTGGTCCTATTCTCTCACATTTTATTCTCTTGCTCTTCACATACTTGTAGAATGCCTTGGGGTTTTCCTTAATCCTGTCCACCAAGGCCTTCTCATGGCCCCTTCTGATTCTCCTAATTTCTTTCTTAAACTCCTTCCTGCTGGCCTTATAATCTTCTAGATCACTATCATTACCTAGTTTTTTTTAACCTTTCGTAAGCTCTTCTTTTCTTCTTGACTAGGTTTACACAGCCTTTGTACACCACGGTTCCTGTACCCTACCATCTTTTCCCTGTCTCATTGGAATGTACTTGTGCAGAACTCCACACAAATATCCCTTGAACATTTGCCACATTTCTTCCGTACTTTTCCCTGAGAAGATCTGTTCCCAATTTATGCTTCCAAGTTCCTGCCTGATAGCCTCATATTTCCCTTACTCCAATTAAGTGCTATCCTAACTTATCTATTCCTATCCCTCTCCATTACTATGGTAAAGGAGATAGAATTTTGATCACTATCTCCAAAATGCTCTCCCACTAAGAGATCTGACACCTGACCAGGTTCATTTCCCAATACCTGATCAAGTACAGCCTTGTAGTTTTATCTACATATTGTGTCAACAAACCTTTCTGAACACACTTAACAAATTATACCCCATCTAAACCCCTGGCTCTAGGGACATGCCAGTCTATATTTGGGAAATTAAAATCTCCCACCACAACAAGCCTGTTATTGTTACACCTTTCCAGAATCTGTCTCCCTATCTGTTCCTCTATGTCCCTGTTACTATTGGGTGGTCTATAAAAAACACCCAGTAGAGTTATTGACCCTTTCCTGATAGAATATGAAGTGTTGCTCATTCATCCTGAGGTAGCCTCATTGTGGCACAAGAGGAGGCATGAACGGACTACATATGCGACATGATAATTTGTTTTAAACAAACAATAAAAGCTGTATGAGATTTATATGCACTCAAATACTTTATAAATAGAGAAATTGAAGAAATAATAGCACATTGATTGTATGGAATGTCATCACGTGCATACAGAGATAATGACAGAAATTAATGGATTCAATCCACTCCATCATGGGTAAAGGCCTCCCCACATCTACATGGAGCACTATCACAGGAAAGCAGCATCCAACACCAAGGACCCCACCATTTAGCCCAAGCTCTCTTCGTGCTGCTGCCATAAGGAAGGAAGTACAGGAGCCTCAGGACCCACACCACTCTTGAACCAGAGGGCACAACCTGACTCAACTTCACTCACTCAACACTGAACTGTTCCCACAACCTATAGACTCACTTTCAAAGACTTTCATGTTCTCAACACTTATTGCTTATTTATTATTATTATTTACTTTTTCATTTTCAATTTGCAGTTTGTCGTCTTTTCCACATTGGTTGTTTGCAGTTTGTCATTGATTCTATTGTGTTTCTTTGCATTTACCTTGAGTGCCCACATATATGGTGACATATCTGTACTTTAATAATAAATTTACTTTGAGTTTGAATTTTGAACTTTCGGTAGCAGAAAGGAAGATCAAGGTGGGAAAATAACGTGAATACCTTGCTGCTCAATGGAATTTGGGCACCACTTATTGGGGCTCAAATTTTATTCATTTATTGCGATGCAGCACAGAATAGGCCCTCCCTGTCCTTCAGGCCCTCCCAGCAATTACCCCAATTTAACCCAAGCTTAATCACACAACAATTTACAATGACCAATTAACCTACCAATCAGTAGATCTTTGAGGAAGGCAACCAGAGCACCTGGAGGAAACCCATGCAGTCACGAGGAGAGCATACAAACTTCTTACAGGCAGTGGCAGAAACTGAATCTGGGTCACCTGCACTGTGAAGTGTGCTAACCACTATGCCACCTTGACGAGGTATTTTCTCTGAGCTTTCTTACCTGTGAAGAAACTGACTGATTTTTCCAGGGGCTAAGGAGATTTGTATTTAATGTTTGTGAAAGGATTTAAAGAGGTTAGAAAAGAAATTATGTGATTAATGCTATCATGCGAGTCCCCTATTACAAATCGGTATTGAAGTGAGGTGGAGTCCTTAACTCTTAACTTCTGTTAACAGTAATAAAAGGAAAAAAATTAAAATAAAGTGTTTGGAATGAAAAGGAGTCTAAACAGACAGGTTGAAACTACAGTCTTGAACATCAGTCTCTTTGCGCAAATTCTTAAATTCTACATATTTAGTAGGTCAACATGTTTCAAATAAAATACTATCCTATTACAAAGGTATTACCTGAGCACCATTGTACCTTTATCCACTTTCACATCAGTGACCTTTTTTTGGCTTAACTAAATTAAATTGCCATTTTCTTTGCCATAAGTTATTTTCTGTTGTGGGTCAGTAATCGACCAGAATATGCCCAAATTTATTTCAAAAAATATCATTCCTGTCCTAACCATGTTAGTAATATGCATTTTTCCACTTCTGTGGCTTTATTGAATATTCTTACGTATTCATAAAAAATTGAGTTTTCAGAATACCATTTTTCAAAATGACAGTTTTCTACATGTAATAGCAATTCAATCATGTCTTCCACTCATTGAAAGACAACATAGAGCAAGATAATAAATTGTAGTAAAACAGGAAGAAAAATATCTCACCATAGGTTCTGGTTTCTATTGTCCAGTGCTTTTTAGTTGTTGCAGTAAACATCGAAGCTTTCTGTGTTCCTGCTCAACTAGACACCTGGCACTGGATCTCACAATGGAACTTCGATGGTTCAATCAGTCACTTCGCAGGATGCAGGTGAGTATTAACTCAGTGGTCACTTAATTAGGTGCACCTGCTCATTAAAGCAAATGTCTTTTCAGCAAATCCTGTGTCAGCATAAAAGCATGCAGACATGGTCAAGGGGTTCAGTTTTTATCCAGACCAAACACCAGTACAGGGAAGAAATGTGATCTAAGTGACCTTGACCATGTAATGATTGTTAGTGCCAAACAGGGTGGTTTGAGTATCTCAGAAACTGCTGATCTCCTGGGATTTTCACCTACAACAGTCTGTAAATAAATCCAGTGAGCGGCAGCTTGTGGTGAAAGTGACTTTTTAATGTCAGAGGTCAGAAGAGAATGGTCAGACTGATTCAAGCTGACAGGAAGGTGACAGTAACTCAAATAACCACGTGTTAAAACAGTGGTGTGCAGAACTGCATCTGCAATTGCACAACACATTGAACCTGGAAGTGGATGGGCTACAGCAAGGGAAGGCTGCAAAAATACACTTTATTAGGCACAAGCAGTACCTAATAAATGATTGCTGGGTGCTAGTGTGTGAGAGACCAGAAATATAATAGGAAATCCTGTTCTTACTCTCCAACTGAATGTGCTCATGAAACCAGCCAAGAACGAATGCAGATACAATTGTGGTGAAAGGTTATGAATGAGGGAATTTCAAAGTGGACTGCATGACTTCAGCATTGCCTAACCTAAAGATTATTTGGTATTAACATGATGAACAATAATACTAACAGCAAGATACTAACAGCACCAGTACTTGACAGTGCATCATATTTGGAAATGACAAACTTTGGCTCATTCAATAAGAAAGGCCCTCTTGATCCTATTTTATTCTGAAAATAAACTAGGAAAAGTAATAGAAACATAGAAAAGCTACAGCACAGTACAGGCCCTTCGGCCCACAAAGCTGTGCCAAACATGTCCTTACCTTAGAACTACCTCGGAATTCTGTGGTGATCATTAAACATCTAAAAAGAAAAAGGGCGAGCACATAGAGAAGTTGAATTAACTGACTTGAGAATTGAATCGCAAACCTTGTTAGACAGAGGAAGATTTAAATCATGCTCCCAGGCAATTCTAATTTTGTCAAAGGGGGCTCACCTCAACATTGCTAACATATCTTGAATAGTAGATATTAAACCTTTACCCAATGGGTTCATACAAAGAAACAAATCCACATTTTTATCGGGTACCTCAGGAAAGTTTGGTATTAAAGGGTTGATAAAATGTCTAATTTGGAGATATCTAAAGAAATGAGTGTTGAGTAGGCCAAACTTTTGTTCAAAAGTTGCAAAGCGCTTGTCTATGAAAAGATCTTCAAAGCACTTAATGCCCTTTCTGTGCCAGTCTAGAAATGTTAAATCCTACATAGAAGGCTGAAAAAGATTATATAGGACTAGAGAGAGAGAAACCGTGACGCCCGTTATGCTTTCTGAACTGAGCCCATATTTTCAGAGTGTGTCTGACAACCGGATTAGCAATTGATTTAGGCAAATGGCAAGGAAGTGTGGAGATGGAGAGAATCGCCACTGCCTTTTACAGTTCGAGGTTGTACACAGGGCTCATATGTCTAAAACTAAATTATCGCGGTTCTATCCTGATATTAGTCCCTGTTGCGACAAGTGTAATTCATATGTATTGGGCTTGTCCTAGCCTGGAGAAATTTTTTTTTTAAACTTTATCTCATATACTTAATTTCTACTTGGAACCTAACCCTCTGATTGCTCTTTTCAGCACTTCAGGAGAAGCTGACATGCATCTGAGTCTGACTAAGTTCGTACGTCACACATAAAATGCTGGTGGAACACAGCAGGCCAGGCAGCATCTATAAGGAGAAGCACTGTCGACGTTTCAGGCCGAGACTCTTCGTCAGGACTAACTGAAAGGAAAGTTACTAAGAGATTTGAAAGTAGGAGGGGAGGAGGAAATGCAAAATGATAGGAGAAGACCGGAGGGGGTGGGATGAAGCTAAGAGCTGGAAAGGTGATTGGCAAAAGTGATACAGAGCTGGAGAAGGGAAAGGATCATGGGACGGGAGGCCATGGGAGAAAGAAAAGGGGGGGGGGGAGCACCAGAGGGAGATGGAGAACAGGCAGAGATGAGCAGAGAGAGAGAAAAAAAACAAGCAACTAAATATGTCAGAGATGGGGTAAGAAGGGGAGGAGGGGCATTAACGGAAGTTAGATAAGTCAATGTTCATGCCATCAGGTTGGAGGCTACCCAGCCGGTATATAACGTGTTGTTTCTCCAACCTGAGTGTGGCTTCATCTTGACAGTAGAGGAGGCCATGGATAGACATATCAGAATGGGATGTGGAATTAAAGTGTGTGGCCACTGGGAGATCCTGCTTTCTCCACCAGATCTCCCAGTGGCCACTCATTTTAATTCCACGTCCCATTCCTTTTCTTTCTCCCGCGGCCTCCCGTCCCATGATCCTTTCCCTTCTCCAGCTCTGTATCATTTTATCACTGTAAACTTATAAAAAAAAATTAATTAAAAATAAAGAAAAGGGGCACAAACAGGCTAACATGAAAGCAAAAGATGGGCAATGATCTACCGTCAAATACAAGTATAAGGGGGAGGCAAAGTTTTTCTATTTTGCCTTACTTAAGGATTACCAGATTATAAATGAAGTTTACCTTATTGGACAATACTGAAAAGACCACAGACTTCTGAATGGACATCATTGATAGATACTGGCACCATGCCCTTTTGTAATATTAATATCCTAGACGGAAGGAACTACAATTGTAGTGAGGTGAAAGAGTGTCTGTCCCAGTGATTTCTTGCATCACCATTGGCCCTCGACCAAACATACAGCAACTGCAAATGTTAGAACAATGCTCCAACCTACTTGCTTTGGTATTATAATTGCCAAAATGAAGTTTTACAGGGAACTTCCCTATGACAAATAGTCATCAACAATTTTCTGGCATCTACCCAGATGCAAGAAATATTACTTTTGAGGGGACATTAGCCTTACACACTATTTCTTACAGAGAGCCTGGTCTTTATTACCAGCAGCATGTTGGGTTCAGATTATCAAGATTCCTTAACTCCAAATAAAATAAAGTAGAATAACTGGATTAACTGGTGTTATTGGTAAAAGACACTACTTCAAGAACCAGGTTTAGGAAGTAAGATCTGCAACATACACTTTACTGATTCACATTTATGCTACAAATGAATTCATGGAAGGACCATCCTTCCTGCAAAGACTCACTGCTGCGGCCAAGAAGACTGAATGACAATGAGTTGCTAACTTCTTGTTTAAAAGAATGCTTATCCATCTCAAAATAATGTCATTGTAAAGCAGGAGATAGTAAGGAAAAATAATGGATAAGAAAAATAATTCCACTTTGTAGCTATATTTGATGCCACTATTGGCATTTGCCTGCAGATTAGAAAAAAAAAACAATGGTAACATTTAATCACCTCAGTTTGACCTGCTCCTTAAGCTTACTCAGAAACATGTGTTTCATCAAAGCATTGATTTAGGTATAAACATGACAACAATGTTAGTTGGTGGGGCGTGTAAAGAAGGGGTAAGGTATCAAATAATGTTGGTCAGTTAGTTAAGGGGAAAGGGGAAGAAGGAACAAGAGCATCAAAGGATCAATGGACTGACAGTGGCCCCAGAGAGTCCAATCAAACTAATGTCAGAGTCTAATGTATTCATGGAGTCATCAGACCTGGGATGAGATTACTGTCACATATATTAAAAAATCAAAACATTGCCCGAACATTAAGTAAAAATTATGAGGCCCTCAGATTGGTTGGGGTCAACCATGGATGTCGTGCCCCAAATGTCTACATGATACGCAAGCCAGGGCAGTATAATATGGAGAGCAAACTGTTGCCCATATAGAAGGCACCCACGCTTCATGCAGCTGATGAATTCAAAGGAATGGCAGAAACAGTTTGGCACCAGCGACATTGAGGCCTTCCCTTAGGAGTGGGTATAGCCACAATCAGTTTTCCTTCTCCTAAATGAGCTGCCAATCACAGCTGATGAGCCCCATCTGCCCAAAGCAACTGGTTTAAAGATGCCTCTGCCCCTTCTCGCCTCAATAGAAACAGTTCCGTCGGGTTTAGTAGCTAAGACAAACATGAAGGTTAAGAGTTGGATTTAGATGTCAGAGGCTATTTGAGATGCACACCATTTGGAGAATTTAATAGGGAATGAGAGCTTATCCCTACTACCTTCCCCGACTATTATCAACCTTAAGGAACCGCATTAAAAATTATTCAGTTAGTATCATTAGTCCAATCTTTCGCTCCCTTATTAATTACCCATTCTAAATTGCAAGACTCCGAACTTGCTGATTCAACTAATGTCTTTACAGCAGTCTCTTGGCATCTCATGCCAATATAATCTGAAGTTTATCTAAAAAGTAATGGATATTTTATACTACTAGTCATAAGCCTTTTCAAAAAAGAGAAAATCCTCAGTCTCAAAATTCTGGATGTCCCAATGACTAGAAAAAACAATTAAATAAATAAAAGTCCAATGGCCTCCTGCTATTCCATACAATTCTATATACAATGCCCTGGTTAAGATTTATACTGCTATGCTGAAGGTACGTATTTCATTTCAGCAGTTTTCTGCAAAAACAGTGTGTCCTGCTGTTAGCAAACATGAGGAAATCTGCAGATGCTGGAAATTCAAGCAACACACACAAAATGCTGGTCCTGATGAAGGGTCTCGGCAAGAGCTGTGCTGTTCTGCATTGGAATGCTATGTCAGCTAATCAGGATGATGGAATCGGGAAAAAGTTCTGGAGTGAATGGGGCAGAGAATGTTTTGGTGACAGACAGTGAGGTTCACGGGTCTTTTTGGCGGGAGCTGAAAGAGAGGATAGGAGGGAAGATGGCTAAGAATGCCATGGGAAGGAGTGGCCCATTGCATGATGTGCTTCGTACAGATGAATGGTTTTGAGGAAGAAGCGTCATTTCTCCCAAGAGAGCGCCTGTTCTAGCAAAGTTCAGGATGCGGGGTGTGCAGACCGTGGGTCCAGCGAGTGAGTAAAACAACTCCAGGATGAGCTCCAACTCAATGTGCACATTTGAACTGGTTTAACTATGATGGGCCCTTTTATTATTTTTTCTTTTCCCTACTAATTGTTCAAAAAAGCTAAAATTTGAAAATATAATTTCTCTACAATTTAATGTGGTGTATGATCTGTTACTTCGTGCCAAATGACAATTGTGTATGGGCAGTATTTACACAGCATTCGCTCAGATCGAGGTTTCTTTATTCAGAACTTTACAACTCTCGTTTGTTTGAACCCCAAATCATGCTGACCATAGACGTATATTGTTTATGAAAGATGGTCTTCTCACCACTGAGTCCTGTGGCTGTTAGCAGAGTCAGCTAACGAGCCAAGTTTGCATATGAGCCACTGAGGGGGTTACATATGACTCTTAATTAGATCAGAAAGGTTGACAGAAATCAAATGAGGCTTAGCAGTCAGTGAAAAATAATCATCTCCCCATCTCCATCAGAAGTATTAAATGCTACCTACCAATCATAGCTATGAAAACACTGGCAACAGTATATAATTTGGAACATACAACAATACATTATTTGCTTGCTGCATCTAGTGAAGAGAAAAGCAGGAGCGCTGATGTAAAAAAAAAACACCGTGTCCAAATTCCACACCTCCCTTTTCCTTATGATCAACATCCTGTAAAAGCCCAGACAAATTTATTGCAGAAGAAACAGCAAGATCAATTATAATTTTCCTAGGGCAGACAAAGGTTGGACAATAATATGTGATCTTGCCAGCTAATTCAATAGAGAACAAATAAATTGTTCAGTTGAAAATATTCATTGCACAAACATGTAGCTCTATTCTATAAACAAATATTGAAAGAGAGCATCTGTAGCAATTCAATTTTAGATCTGTTTGCAAATCAAGCCTTGAGGGAAAGGCTGAATGTTTCTTTACTTTATTAAAGTGTCAATATTACTTTGCCACAGGAGAACATTTGACTCACCAAAGCAGGCCAGCCCTTTGTAAAGCATTCCAAATCAGATCTGTTGCCCCACATTATTCATGTAGCTCCACATATTTTCCTTAGATGCTTATTTAGTTTTCCTACGAGTTTACTGATTCCTTCTTTCATTAGCCTTACAGGGAGTTAAGTTCCAAATCATTACTATCTGGTGCATAAAAAAATTCTCATAGATCCACTGGATCTCCACATCCTCTAACAGTTCTATCAACAGCCAGAGAACAGCTTATCTTTCTACTTTATCTAAACTTACCACCATCCTTCTAAGTTTATAAAGCCAACATAATATGTGCTTTGATTAATATTTGTCACAGATCGACATTTTGGAGTCATCAACATATTTTACTATGAATTTCAATAGTGAAGTCATAAATATATAAATGAAAGCACTAACCTTTGGAGAAGAATATTGACCACCCTCTAATTGAGAAGCAACTACTTACCAAAACACCCTGATTAATAATTTTAAACCCAAGCTAACATTAACCCTCAATGAAGCTTATTATGCATTAATAAGGTAAACACTTTTTTAAATTCTACATAGACAACATACGCTTCATTCAAGCTTTTCTGCTACTGCACTCAAAATTTAGGTTGGTCAAAAATAATGTTACCCTTTACAAAAGCACATTGGCAGATCTCCCCAAATGCCAATTGGTCCTTTCTCTGATTATTATGTCTAGCATTTTTACTGACTTGGCAAAAGCTTGTTTGCCAAGTTTACATATCCCACTTTGATACAAGAATGAAGGATGGGAAAATAATTTCAAAGTAAGCATTTGATAAGGGATTTGAAAATAAAACTGCAGGATATAAAATTCCTGACTATTGCATTAATACTGCTGGAGATTTTCCAGGTTCTGTGCCAGTCCTCAAGACTTTAGAGGGCCAATTACACTTCAGAGGGTTACACGTTACTATCAGATGTGTGAGCTTAGAAATACAATTGCAAGAAAAAGCTTGTGTACCCTTTGTAATTGCTTAGTTTTCTGCATTAATTACTCATAAAATGTGGTCTGATCTTCATCTAAGTCACAATAATAGACAAACACAATCTGCCTAAACTAATAACATACAAATAATTGTATATTTCATGTCTTTATTGAATGCATTTTTAATCATTCACAGTCCAACTGGAAAAAGAATGTGAACCCTTCTATTTAATAACTGGCAGAACCTCTTTTAGCAGCAAGAACCTCCACCAAATGTTTCCTGTAGCTGCTGATCAGACTTGCACAATGGCAAGGAGGAACTTTTGACCATTTCTCCATACAACACTGTTTCAGTTCATCAATATTTCTAGGATTCCTTGCATGAACAGCCCTCTTCAGATCATACCACAGCATCTCAATTGGGTTATGGTCTGGCCATTCCAAAACATGAAATTTCTTCTTTTCAAACCAATCTATTGTTGATTTACTCATGATTTGGATCATTGTCTTGTTATATCATCCAACTTCTATAAAGATTCAGGTGATGGACCACTACCCTGATGTTCTCCTGTAAAATGTCTTAATACAATTTTGAATTCATTCCCTCAACGATAGCAAGCTGTCCAAGTCCTGAGACAGGATACAGTCCCAAACCATGATGCTCCTTCCACCATGCTTCATAGTTGGGATGAGTTTTGGTGTTTGTGTGCAGTGCCCTTTTCCCTCCAAATATAATGGTGTCAAAATATAGTTCAGTCAAAAAGTTCAACTTTCATCTCATCTGTGCACAGAACGTTGTCCCAGAAGCATTGTGGAACATCCAGGTGATCTTTTGCAAACTTGAGCAAAGACCAAAGGACATGCAGAAATCTCTAGAACTTGCTAAAGTCTCTGTTCATGTGTCCGTTGTAAGAGAAACACTGAACAAGAATGGTGTTCGTGGAAGGACACCATTCTTGTTCAGTGTTTCTCTTACAGCGGACACATGAACAGAGACTTTAGCAAGTTCTAGAGATTTCTGCATGTCCTCTGCTTTTACCTTGGGTTGTTTTTCACCTCCTTCAACATTGCATGTTGTGCTCTTGGTGTGATCTTTGCAGGATGCCCATTCCTAGAGAGAGTAGCAACAGTATGGAATTTCCTCCATTGGTAGACAATTTCTCTTACTGTGGACGGATGAACACTTAGGTCTTTAGAAATGCTTTTGTAGTCTTTTTCAGCTTCATGCATCTCTACAATTCTACTAAAATCCTCTGAAAGTTGTTTCGATTTGGGCATGGTGCACATAAACAGATCTTTCTTGATAAGAGCAGGCTCTGTCAGTAATCTGACTTTGTGTCTTTTTTTTTTAGGGCAAGACACCTCTTTCATCCACACTTCCAATCTCATTTCATTGATTAGAACACCTGACTCCAAATAGCTTTTGTAGAAAGCATTAGCCCAGAAGTTCACATACTTTTTTGAACCTATACTGTGATTCTTTAAATGGTGTATTCAGCATTGACGAGAAGTACAACTGTTTGTGTGTTATTAGTTAAGGCAGATTATGTTTGTCTATTATTGTGACTTGAATGAAGATCAGACCAATTTATAAGTTTCTTCCAACTTATAAAGCTATAAAGCTCCAAGTTATAAACCAAGTATCACCAGATTTTGCAATAACCAGGCCACAAATTGTATCCTAGTATCATCTTAAATAGTCTGGTTTTGGATTTGCCCCAAATTCTTGACATACGGACATAAGAAGTAAAGAATGCTTAGAAACATTGATTTCAGCAATTGGGAACAGGACCTTCAGCTTCACAATTTTCAAGCAAAAAAAAATAAGATAATTAACTAAAGCTTTCACTATATTATTTTATCTGCTAAAGACATTATTGTGGACACAGAATCCAAATTATTAAGCTGCTAGACTAACAGTTACAGTTCTTTAATAGTGGACCACAGAAAAGTTTGAATCCCACCATGGCAGCCAGGGGAATGCAATTTCAAGGAATAAATCTGACCAAGTCTTACACCTGCAATAGTATCCATAAAATTATCAGCTTGCTGCACAAAAAATTACAAGAGATTTCATTCAGTGAAGGGAATTAGCCATTATTTCATGGTCTTGGTTATACCCAATTCCAGATCGAGTAATGTGGTTGTCTCTTAACTGTCTTCTGTAATTGCCTAGCAAGACATGTCATTAGGAATGGCTCAATATTAATATTTGTATGAAAATGCTTAAAAGGCCTTTCAGAATTGAAACAGGATGATGGATACATGGACATTTTGTTTAATATTGGATGTACTGTGCAGGAAATCCTTTTTAAAAATCTCTTATTTTGCTTCCTGCACAAAACTTAATTACAGATATTTGGATATTACCAAAAGAAACTATTCAAAATTACTTTTTATTTGAAAGAAATGCAGGTGCGAAAGCTTGGCAACTGGGTTCAATATGGATATATGCCATGTGACCATTATCACTATTAGTTGATAAAATAACTTTACGCAAAAGCTGTGTACATCAGCTTCATTTTAGTTATTAATTCCATGTTGTGACCTTCTGCAATGACAGCAGAGTGTATTTCTCAATAAAAGTTGAAGTATTGCCAGCCACTACATTAAACTCTCCCATCACACAATAAGAGTTCAATAATAAAAAAATGCAGCTCATTAACCAGCGCTGCTGGATGCACGTTCTTTAGGTCCAATAAAAATAAGCCATCATCACAAAGTTCCTGACAAAAGAGTTGCCCAAAATTTCTGTTTGTGTCGCTTAGAAGGACAAGATATTGGGTAATTCTCTTCCCTATAAGACCTCAAACTTCCATCTTTGGCATTTTCTTATCTCAAAAAGCGAAATGCTGGAAATGTGAAATAAAATTGAAATGTGCTCAGAGATCTCATGTGATCTCACTTCATCGCAAATGTTCAACTCTTGATAAATGGGAACTAATTAGAAAGGTATAGTTATCTTCCACAAATGCCATTAATACTGACCCATACTGGAGTTTTCCTACTCAGCTCCATAGAACACAAGTAAATATTTTAATAGGTTAACTATTTTTTCCCGGAACAGCATTTCGTTCAATGATTTACTAACCTGCGCCGTTTCTGCTTGTAAAAGATATGCATTATTAAGATGAAAGCAGGTAATATACCAACAATGTTAATTGGCTTTTGAAGACATGATATACACTCCAAAGCACCATCATAAGACAGAGAGTGTATTTTTAAACTGTGTTTGTATTCCCTGAACCTAATAATGAACTTATGAAGTTAACAGTAGGAGCAATCATTAATGAATTCCCCATTTCTCAGTATTTAACTTCGACTGTGATGGAATCAGAATTATTTCTGCCTCACTGTGGGAGTTTTGTTTACTGGTGAATACACAGTTTAACTATACCACCAAAATTAAATAACTCCATCAATGGTTTATGGCTTGAAAAGAAAGCAGAAATGTTGATCATGCCAAGCAAAATGATGTTTCCAGAGTGTATGAATATGTCTGTATCTCTTGCAGTTTACAAAGACCATGACACAATAAAAGTCTTAAAAAGAACTCAGGTTCTATTCTGATTCATTTGGTTATCTCCATCATGTTGACTAATGTCTGTGCTTTTTATATATATAAAAAGAGCACATGTACAATTTGTTTTATACATATACCATCTTGAATTTTTTCTTTACATCAGAATTTTCTGAGAAAACACAAAATTACCAAAAATTTACATAATTTTTAATACGTGGATACAGTTTTACAAACCAAGATAGAAAGTACTTTTCTGTACAGTGTGTCTATTCTTTCCTACCCGACTCTCTTGAATGCGCTTGTGTGGCAGGGGATGTTATTGTACATCAATTATCATCCCGAAATTTTTTTGCAAACAGGTATGCGGGAAAAGTTCCTTCTTTGCCTGTCCTTATGGATATACTAAATTTCAGTAGTTCATTCCCATGATACTTCAATTTCAGATTATTGGCAACACACCAAGTGTTGCATCGGCACCAATGTGCTCAGCACTTTGTGCCTTTTTTACTTGCAGCTTTCTAAAACATAATTTCTTAAGTACAAATTACATTTGAAATCAACTGAAACTCATGCAAAGATGAGGAACATTTGCATTGAGTGAGCAACAATAATAATCTTCAGCTATTCTTACATATAAAGGTAATTATTGGGTTGAGAAAATGCAATCTGTTTCTGCTGAATTAAATTAGAATCACTTTGGGATAATGAATAAGAATTTGCACAGTTGTTTCGGTAATATTGGAAATTTCTCAGTTTGACCGCAAACAAGTGTGGATAGCTCTATACATAAAAATACTCCACTTATTTAATTACATCTTTTTTCCCTCTAAAACAATCAAATTGCGCTAGTGAATGGCATGGGCCAACAACTGTAGCTATAATACCATTTCCCAAAATATAGGAATGATTGCAGTAATTCATAAACTAATAGGTGGCTTTACAAAAAAGGCATCCCTTTCATTGGACACTCTGAATTCACACAAACTGCTAGGTGTGGCAGATACAGTGAAACTTTCATGTTTGATGTTTCTGTAATAGCTCTTGCAAAATCAACAGACAGAGATGATGGATTTCCACCCCCCCTCCCAAAAAAACCCAAAGAAAAATAGTGTAGAAAATGTCAAATCATTACAAGTCCTTTATAAGTCATCAATATCTCCCCAGCATAGAGATAACACTAAACCTTTGTAATTCCAATTGACCACTTTTCAAATTCAAAATGTATTAGAAATGAAGAGTGAAGTACTTCTGAAAACCTTTTTGTAATCTTCAAGTTGCAAAAGCAAATTAAAAATACTTTGCACCTTGGAAAACTAAACCCTTTGTTGAAATGCCAAGGCCACATAGTCTGGTTTCTGGTTCCATCATTATACAGTGACCCATTCTGGAAAGTGCACTTATTTGAATTGATCAGATTTGGTTACAAAACCTTATGCAGTTCAGTGTGCAAGATTATGTATAAAGAACATCTACAAGGTGAGATACCAAAGTGCTGCTGGCCCTGTGAAATCATACTTCAATGACTTTAGGCATAAAGAGAAACATTTTTACTGTGTTCCTTAGATTCTTTAGCTTTAAAAGCATCAATATGAAAAATTAATGAAAATAAGTGTTCATATAGTGCTATGTGTATATACAAATAATATATATTAGTACAGAGCTGGTTCAGCTGCTGGCAGAATCACATTTCCGTTAACAACATGCCTCAAAATGATCTCCATCACTGGCACCTAGCATAGCTGCAAGTGTACTAACTGTGCTTTATAACTGTCCTAAATATTTTTAGGAGCAAAGTTTAAAATATCCATCAGTTGAAATACTGTGGTTGAGCACATAATAGCCAAGAGCTGGTGTCCTCAGTGCCAAAGATAGGAGTGGAATGAGGAGAGGAAGACTGGAAAAATTATACCAGCATCTCTCTTTACCCTTTAATGGGTGGATTATTATTTCCCCAACCAAGAACATACAGGCACTAGGAGCAACCTGAAGGTAAATGGAAAGAGTCAATTAAGAGTCTGGTTTCATTGGACAATTAAAAACACGTTAAATTCTGCAGCTTCAGTCACAGCAGCAAATTGCCTTTGGAGACAAAGTTCTTCTTCAGAAAGTCAACTAATAAGCTGATCTCTGAATCTTTTAGATGACTCCAACGTTAAAAGTATGGGTTTGCATTCTTCTGTGGCTGTGAATCTGTTAAATGAAAATAACATGACTGAGTAAATCTCAAACATCATCAATACATTCACAGACACTGATGTCAGACTGATCAATGGAAGGAAATAAACCTTGTCCAAAGATGCTTTTGTACAACTTTTCAGTTCATCTAGTCAGTCAATTTAATTTAATTTTCGGAGCTAGAGTGCACCATCCAACCCAGAAAACCTTAAAACAATGTACAGTCAACAGACCACCAAAATACTGAGGATGCTAGAAATGTGAAATGCAAATACAAAATACTGATAGTACTTTTGGGGGACCTAGAGTGCATACAAAAACGAGTTACTGCATTGGCTCTGGGGTTGAGGGCACCATGGAGATGGATTAGGGAATGTGAGGTTTTTTGAGAGCAGCAAGAAATATTTCTTTTTCTTTACCAAGACCTTAATATCTCTCAATAATGAAGGTTCCCTAAATTAAGGCAGGATACAAGGAGCTGCACATGCTGGAATCTGAAGCAAACAACCTACTGGAGAAACTCAGTGGATCAAAGCAGCATTTGTGGGAAAAAAAGAAATTGCTGACAACTCACTGGAGGCAAAAGAGGGTATAAAGAGCTGCTCCTCTAATTTATAGTTGGACTTCACCCTGGTAGTAGAACTGGACAGATTAGTGTGTAACCCACCAGCAAAATGGGTTTCCTCCTCCCTTCTATCCCCTTTCTTACCCAGCCCCCACATCCCCATCACCCATCTTCAGTCCCCTTCCCCACCTGGCTCTAACCATCCACTAGACAAAGGTTCCCCCACTCACCACCTGATTCTGATTGCATCTGCTATTCACCTCTCCTTTAAAATGGTTCCCATTGTTTTATTTTATTTAGAAATAAATAAACACCTCCTTTTCCTTTCAGATTCTAGCTTATCACCTTCCAGCAACCATCTCCAACCTTCACTCTCACCTATCCCTCATTCCCCAGTTTGGTCCAACTGGCTCTCAATTCTCCCCACTCTTTTCCTACTTTGTCTGCTATCTACCTGCCACTCTCCTCTTTGTAGGCTAAAAAGAAAATCCACCCCTCCCCTCCACTACTTGCTGCAACCAGTCACTTTTGGCTCTTTTCTCAGCATTCTCTCTTTTCATTTTACAATGACCCTTTCAAGACTGATGCAGGGTTCCAACCTGAAACGTCAACAATTGTGGAAGGGTGCTACTCAACCCACTGAGCTCCTCCAGCAAATTTTTTGTTTCTCTGAACTCACAATTAAGCTTGCAGTAGGATCTTACCAACTTCTCACTTAGATTTATGAGAATGCATTACAAGTTAGCAGAGATTAATCATTATGCATTTGCTGTTAATTTCAGGTTGTGGAGACCATTCACATTGCATTTCCTGCATGCTTCGAACAAAACCTAGCCACTCATGATATCAGTAAAACTCTCTGGCCCATAGATTAACTAAAAGAACACATGACATTTTATTCTTTACTATTACAAGCACTGGTATCAAGCATATATATATATATATATCAATATCAATCTTACTTGATAGTTGTTGTTGTAATTGTCTAACCAGAGCTGCCGTCTGCTGTTGTTGCTGTGTTTGTTGCATTCCTTGTCGCTGGAACTAAAAATTAAATATAATTAAAACCTGCACCGGAGGAAACCCACACAGTCATATGGAAAACATTCAAATTCCTTAAAAACAGTGGTGGTACTGAACATGTGTTGCTCGCATTGTAACAGAGTTACACCTAGCACTATGCCATGATGCAACCCTTTTGTTAGTAAAAAGAAATTAAATAAAATGAAACCCTTTGAAATAAGTGACATGAGGATAGAACATATAGAATCCTTCGAACCCAGGGTGGTACTAATTACAATGGGAGATAGAAAAGGCAAGTAAAAAGAGCAACGTTACAATGATCATGGGGGATTTCAAAATCCATGTAGATTAGTAAAATCAGATTGGTGTTGGATCCCAATATGAGGAATTTGTAGAATGCCTACAAGATGTTTTTTTAGAACAGCTTAAGAAAAAATGAGGGAAGTCAGCCAATAACCAGAAGATAAGTTTTTTCAGATATATAAAGACTAAAAGAGAGGCATGAGTGAACAATGGACCACTGGAAAATTATGTTGGTGAGGTAGTAATAAGAGAACAAAGAAATAGCAGATGAACTGACACCAGCTGTATGCCAGAAATTTGAGTGTGTCAAATTTGAGTGCGGCCATTTTACTGAGAAGGTAATTGGAAATCTGAAAGGTCTCAAGGAAAATCATTTATTCACCTAGACCAGGTGGGCCATACCACTGAGTTCTGAAAAAAACGTAACTGAAAAGATTGTGGAGGCATTAGTGATGATCTTTCAAGAATCACTAGATTCTGGAATGGCTCCAAAGACTGGAAAACTGCGAATTTCACCTCATTCTTTAAGAAGATTGGTAAGCAAAAGAAAGGAAATTATAGAGCGGTTAGCATGACTTCAGTAGTGGGCAAGAAGTTGAGAGTCCATTATTAAGAATGAGGCTTCCAGGTACTTGGAAGTACATGATAAAGTAGGCCAAAATCTTTAAGAAGCCTTGCCTGACTAATATGTTGTAATGATTTAAGGAAATAACAGGCAAAATAGACAAAGAGGAGTCAGTGAATGTTGTTTATTTGGACTGATAAAGAGTCCAGTCTGAAATGTCAACTGTCTAACTCTCTTCATAGATGCTGAGTTCCTCCAGCATTTTGTTTCCAGCATCTGCAGAATCTTGTGTTTATGGCTAAGAAAGGATGTGCTGTTATTTCAAAGGATCGATCCAGAGGTTTCTGAAAATGATCCCAGGAATGAAACAGTTAATGCATGAGCAGCATTTGATAACTCTGGGCCTGTGCTCACTGGAATTTGGAAGGATGGGGAGGTGGGGAGGCGTTATCAATGAAATCTATTGAATATAAACACTTAGAATGGATGTGGAGAGAATGTTACCGATAGTAGGATATTCTAGGACCAAATGACATAGCCTTGGAGTACATCCCTTTAGAACATCAAAAACTTTGGCAAACTTCTATAGATATATGGTGGAAAGTGTGCTGCTGACTGCATTATGACCTGGTATGGGAACACCAATGCCTTTGAGCAGAAAATCCTACAAAACCCTACAGGAACGTTGCCACAGAAAAGCAACATCCATCATCAAAGAACTTCATAACCCTTTTCTCACTGCCTGCATCAGGTGGAAGGTACAAGTGCCTCAGGACTCACACCACCAGGTTCAAGAAGAGTTATTACCCTTCCACCAGCAGGCTCCTGAACAAAAGGGGATAACTACACTCATTCTACTTCTGGTGTTCCCACAACCGATGGTCTCACTTTAAGGATTCTTTATCTTATTATTTCATGCCTGTTATTTATTGCTATTTATTTATATTTGCATTTGCACAGTTTGTTGTCCATTGATCCGGTTTACAGTTACACTTTTATAGATTTGCTAAGTATGTCTGCAGAAAAAGAATCTCAGGGTTTTAAGTGGTGACAAGAATGTACTCTGATAATAAACTTTACTTTGAACTTTGAACAGGGATGACGAGGACTTTCTTTGGCTAGAGGGTTTTGATTCTGTGGAATTCATTGCCACCGATGACTGAGGAAGTCAAGTCATTGAGTATATTTAAAGCAATGGTCGATAAGTTCTTGTTTAGTAAAGGTGTCAAAAGGTTACAGGGAAAAGGCAGGAGTGGGAATATAAATCGGCCATTAACAAATGGCAGACGGGTCTGATGGGCCAAATAGCCTATATACTCCTATGTCTTATGCTCATTCACTATGCCTTCTTTTTAGAGAAAGGAAATTTAGCCTTTGATGATTATTTCAAACATGAGTCTTTGTCTCACGATCAATTCAGCTTCTATGTTAGAAATACATGCAATTCAGTAAAATAATAATTTTTATACGAATTTCAAAGGTCAGTTGGCACCTTGATACTAGGAATTTATAATATGCCGACACCTAGATATTTTGTAGCAATGGCGGAAGTATAGACATAATAATTTGGAATTCTGATAGATATTTTATTGAATATCAAAACAATGCAGATGCTGGAAATCTGAAATAAGAAACAGAAAATGCAGAAATATTCAGCAGGTGAGGTAGCATCTACAGAAAGTGAAGCAAAGTCATAGACCTATTTTTAACTATTATGCTGTTTTAGTTGCAGAACAACAGCAGTCTCTCAGATAGGTACTGCTGATACAGTTGGCTAAATTCGTGCAAACAAAAGATTTAAACAAATATCTATAATGCTGTTACTTATATAAATATTTAGCTTTTAACCTCCACTGTAATGACAGAGGCTCAGAAAGGATATTTCAACTAAAGATGGTTAGGGCTTAATACTAGAATTTCCATCCCAAACCCTAATTGGCAAACCTAAACCCCATAACCATCATTATCTAGAAAAAAAATTAGGGATAGGATTTATGAGAATTTGGGAAAACCATGGCCTAATTAGGGAACATCGTTTTGTGCTTGGCAAGTCATGACTTATTAACTTGATTGAGTTCTTTTGACATGATGATGGTTGATGAAGGTAGAACTGTGGATTTTATCTACATGGATTTGAGTAAGGTGCCTGACAAGGTATCTCACGGGAGGCTTCTCCAGAAGATTAAGATGCATAGGATCCATAATGAATTGGCCATTTGGATTCAGAACTGGCTTGCCGTCGGAAGACAGAGAGTAGTGGCAGAAGGAGGTTATTCTAGTTGGAGGTTTGCAAATAGTGGTGTTCCACAGGGATCTGTACTGATGTTGGTCATGTATATAAATGACCTGGATAAAAATCTAAGTGGGTGGGTTAGTTAGTTTACAGATGATACGAAGAATGGTGTTGTGGAAAGTGTAGATGACCGGCAAAGAATACAATGGGATATAGATCATTTGCAGATATGGGTGGAGAAACGGCAGATGGAATTTAACCAGGCCAAATGAGAAATGCTGCAGCTTGGTAGGTCAGGTTTAGAGAGGCAATATAATGTTAAGGGCATGACCCATTACAATCTTCATGAGCAGAGGGATCTTGGGGTCCAAGTTCACAGCTTCCAGATAGTGACTACACAGGTCGATAGTGTGGTTAAGAAGGCATATGGCATGCTTGCCTTTATTAGTCAAGGTACGGAATTCAAATCTCAGGGCTTTATGTTGCAGATTTATAAAACTCTAGTTAGGCTGCATCTAGAGTTTGCATACATTATGGGTCACTCCATTATTGGAAGGATGTTAAGCCTTTGGAGAGGTTGGAGAGGTCGCAGAAGAGATTAACCAGGATGCTGCTTCATAAGAGTACATGTACTCTTATGAAGGTTGGACAAACATAGGTTGTTTTCTTTGGAGCAGCGGAGCTAAGAGGAGATCTGACAGAGGTTTATATAGTTATGAGAGGCATAGATAGAGCAGACAGACGATATCTTTTACCCGGGGTTGAAATATCTAATACCAGAAGGCATGCTTTTAAGTTGTGAGAAGGACAGTTCAAAGGAGATGTGAAAGGCATGCATTCTTTCCAAAAAGAAAAGTGCCTGGAATGCACTGCCTGGGGTGGCCAGATACATTAGAGACATTTAAAAGATGTTTAGATAGGCACATGAATATGAGGAAATTGAAGGATAGGGTCATAGTGCAGGCATAAAGGATTAGTTTAGTTGGCTATTTGTTTACTAATTTATTTGGTTCAGCACAACAGTGAGCTGAAAAACCTGTTCTTGTGCTGTACTGTTCCATGTAATTCCATCTCATCTTACTGAAAAAAGTGCCATAGGGGAAAAAAAGAATTTGGTATGTCAAAATTTGGGGATCACTGTCCTGTTAGTTCTTCTGCAATCTCTTTATGGGAATCTGATCTACTAGTGTGGTGATAATTGTCTACTTTGTTGTCTTTTTAGGTGTAGTTGTATGCTAAAATGTTCTTTCTCTATAAGTTAACAACCTCAATTAAAGAGCAACAATTTCATTTTTACCAAATGCAATCTCTTGAAGGAAAATGTTCTCCTTGAAACTGGCCTTGAAAAATATATTCTTTGACAACTGTTCCATGACTGCCCAATACACAAGATGAGTTGGATACCAATCAATTCTTCTCATCTCAACCTTCTTGTATATAGATAGATAGATACTTAATTTCCCCATGGGGAAATTCAACTTTTTTTCCAATGTCCCATACACTTGTTGTAGCAAAACTAATTACATACAATACTTAACTCAGTAAAAAAAATATGATATGCATCTAAATCACTATCTCAAAAAGCATTAATAATAGCTTTTAAAAAGTTCTTAAGTCCTGGCGGTAGAATTGTAAAGCCTAATGGCATTGGGGAGTATTGACCTCTTCATCCTGTCTGAGGAGCATTGCATCGATAGTAACCTGTCGCTGAAACTGCTTCTCTGTCTCTGGATGGTGCTATGTAGAGGATGTTCAGAGTTATCTATAATTGACCGTAGCCTACTCAGCGCCCTTCGCTCAGCTACCGATGTTAAACTCTCCAGTACTTTGCCCACGACAGAGCCCGCCTTCCTTACCAGCTTATTAAGACGTGAGGCGTCCCTCTTCTTAATGCTTCCTCCCCAACACGCCACCACAAAGAAGAGGGCGCTCTCCACAACTGACCTATAGAACATCTTCAGCATCTCACTACAGACATTGAATGACGCCAACCTTCTTAGGAAGTACAGTCGACTCTGTGCCTTCCTGCACAAGGCATCTGTGTTGGCAGTCCAGTCTAGCTTCTCGTCTAACTGTACTCCCAGATACTTGTAGGTCTTAACCTGCTCCACACATTCTCCATTAATGATCACTGGCTCCATATGAGGCCTAGATCTCCTAAAGTCCACCACCATCTCCTTGGTCTTGGTGATATTGAGACGCAGGTAGTTTGAGTTGCACCATATCACAAAGTCCTGTATCAGTTTCCTATACTCTTCCTCCTGTCCATTCCTGACACACCCCACTATGGCCGTGTCATCAGCGAACTTTTGCACATGGCAGGACTCCGAGTTATATTGGAAGTCTGATGTGTACAGGGTGAACAGGACCGGAGAGAGTACGGTTCCCTGCGGCGCCCCTGTGCTGCTTACCACCGTGTCAGACCTACAGTCTCCCAACCGCACATACTGAGGTCTATCTGTCAAGTAGTCCACTATCCAATCCACCATGTGAGAGTCTACTCCCATCTCCGTTAGTTTGTGCCTTAAGATCTTGGGCTGGATGGTGTTAAAGGCACTAGAGAAGTCAAGGAATGTAATCCTCACAGCACAACTGACCCCATCTAGGTGAGAGAGTGATTTGTGCAGCAAATACGTGATAGCATCCTCCACTCCCACCTTCTCCTTATACGCAAACTGAAGAGGATCCTGGGCGTGCCTGGTTTGTGGCCTCAGATTCTGTATTATCAGCCGCTCCATGGTCTTCATCACGTGCGACGTCAAGGCAACAGGTCTGAAGTCATTCAACTCCTTTGGTTGTGGTTTCTTCGGTACCGGGACAATACAGGATGTTTTCCACTGTCTGGGTATCAACCATATGCTCTTCCACTTCAGGATTCTGCTATTTACTACATCAATTCAATACGCTCATTCAATCTTCCCAACAGCCTCACATGCCTGACATCTGTTGGCACTGCTTTCAGAAGTCCATTATGGTATTTCTTGGCCAAGCCAAACACTAAATGAGGTAAAACAAACTGGTTTAACAGTTATTTTGCAGATTGCTGTAGTGTCCTCAGAGGTTTCAATTATTTGGTGAAGTGTCATTCATTTCTGCTTTAATCTCTTGTGGGTT